>NW_012267226.1:26203846-26206669 GCF_000151885.1 Dipodomys ordii
CAGGTGAGGAGGAGGAGGAGCTGAGGCCCAGAGCGCCTGCGCCTCATCTTGGCGCTGTTCTGACCAGGGCTGGGTCTTGAACCCGGGGCCCAGGTGCTGTTCTGAGGCGTCCTGTTCATGTCTCAAGGCCGATGCTCTTCCACCCGAGCCGAGCCGCAGCTCCACTAGTGTAGACCGATGCCGTTCCAAGCTGCAGTAGGAGTGTCTTCCACGTCTAGCTTTGTTCTTTAGCTTTCTTCGACTTTTCTCACTTTCTCTTCTCAACTTGTTGACCCCAAAGACGTCTCCTTTTCCTTATTTCCTTCTTCACTCCCACCCACATTCTCCATTTGCTCCCCATTTTGTAAGGCACTCTTGCCTTCATTACTGAATCTTCTTTTCGTGCCGGTCCTGCTTTTACCCTTAGTGGCCGTTGTAACTTTTCCAGGTCCGCATTTACATGGACCTACATGTGTGTGCTCGAGGGGGCAGGCAGGACAAAAGCAATGTTCAGTGCGAGTTCCAAGTTCAGATTTCCTCCTTTCAACAAGCACAGCATTCTCCCTCTGTAGAGAAGACCGTTTGCCCCTTCTATTTTCTTTCTGTTATCATGTTCACAGTCTTCATCTCACCTCTTTTTAAAGTAGCATTATTTGGGCTAGGATGTAGATCAAGCTATGGAATGCCTACCAACAAGTCAGCCCTGAGCTCAAATCCCAGAACTACAAAAATAAAACCACCATCATAACAAAAAGGGAATTATTTTACTTGGTGGCCAAGAGCTGGAGCCTGTGCAAAATAGGTGACAACAGCACGTGTGTGTGTGTGTGTGTGTGTGTGTGGAGAAGCATCATCAGGTTAAAGTGAAAAAAGGTCAGGTAAACAAGAGCCAGAGAACAAGCTTAATTGGACTTGATACAAACTCAGGATAAGCCAAACTACCACAGTTCAGTTATTTGGAACCAGGAAACTCAAACTGAGCCCCACAAGTCATGAGTGAATACATTAGCCCATGTAGATACACACTAAAATTCCAAGATTAGTCCTACATAAATCTCAAGGTACCCAAAATGTAAGGCAGACAAGGAGGCGGACTGGGGTTTATCCTGTAACAAGAGACAGTTACTTGTAGGCATTAGTGAAGTTTCCATTTCATAGGATCCAAACATTTAAGTACTGACAAAAAACAAAAACTGCCACTGCTAGACATCTTGAAATTTACTTTTCTCCCTTTGTATGATTCCACAAAGCAGTGCAATCATTTTCATTGCTCTGCTCAGGTAAGGCCTGCCTGTCCAAAGGATTCATGCTCCAGTTTAAATTTCAGGCCCAGCAAAGACATAACTAATCTTATGCTAGGTGACATTTTTGTTTCCTTCTCTTGTTTGTAAATGCTGGCTGGTTAGTCAGGAAAAGGGACAGAAAGGTTGTTCACATTTTATTTTCACACCTGCATTATCAATGCTTTTTGTTTTTAAATCCAGGTTACAAGAAAACACAAAGAAGAAATTAGGCCATGATTGTTCACACTGTAAACGATCGCAGAGTTAATACTGAACTCCCTTAGGCTCTGAATTTAGGATCTGATTTAAGTGCAGCTTTCCAGGACTGTGTCTGGCTTACGGTGAGGTACACCACAAATCCATCTTCACTTTCCTCCAAGGACAAGGTTTTCCATTCACGGGGTGGAGGACGAAAGCGCTTCTTAAGGGTGTCTGCGGCCTCCAGGCTGGCCCTCCTCCCCTTGCCTAGGATCCGAGGTTTTGAGGAATTCGGCTGATTAAGGACTACACCCCACACACATCCTCACCCACCTCTCCACACCCTCACCCCCACACCCCCACCCCCACACCCCCTCACCCCCCCCACACACCCACACCCTCACCCACACACACACCCTCACCCACCCCCCACACCCTCACCCCCACACACCCACCCCCACACACCCTCACCCTCCCACACCCTCACCCACACACACACATACACCCACACACGAATACACCTCCACCCCGGCTCCGGCCGATCCACCGCCTCACGCGAGCTCTGAAGCCTCGCCCGGGTCTGGGCACAGGCAGAGACTACGCTGTGCAGGCCGCAAAGTGGCCGAGAAAGACTTCGACAGCCAGGCTGTCTCTCACCTGTCCCGCTGTGAGGGGCCGCGAGTGCGCGGGAGCCCGCGGGCCGGGTCCTCCGCCAGCGGAAGCGGGGTCGGAGGGCTTGGCCGGGGACGCGGCCCTCACCCCAGAACCGGGCCCTCACCCCGACCCCGGCCCTCACCCCGACCACGGCCCTCACTCCGACCCCGGCCCTCACCCCGACCCCGGCCCTCACCCCTCACCCCGACCCCGGCGCTCACCCCGTCCCCGGCGTCAGCTCTCGAACCAGCCGGCCAAGTCGCCCACGACCTGGGCGCGGCCGCCCGCCGCCTGCACGGCCTCGCAGGCCCGGCACCACGGCTCGTCCCAGAAGGAGGTGAGGTGCACGGCGAAGCGGCGGCGCCAGCGGAAGTAGCGGCGGTAGACGGCCGCGTTGCGGTCGAGGAAGCGCAGGTGAGCGGCGAGCGCGGCGGGGCTGGGGAAGTCGTCCACGTGGATGAAGGCGCCGCGCGGCACGAAGCGCTCGTAGTTGGCGCGGTCCGGGCCGAGCACCACGGGCACGGCGCCGGCCAGCAGCGCGTTGCGCCACAGCTTCTCGGTGATGTAGTCGCGGTGCCGCGAGTTCTCGAAGGCCAGGTAGAACTTGTAGCGCGCCAGCAGGTGCAGCAGCCCGCAGCGCGGCACCGGGCGCCCGGGCCCGCCGCGCCCGAACACGTCGATGGGCAGCAGCGCGCTCAGCCGGCGGTAG
>NW_012267226.1:26207620-26226118 GCF_000151885.1 Dipodomys ordii
CCTGCCTTCCCGACCACGGCGCGCTCGGCATCTGGAGGCCCGGCCCAGCGCGAGCCGCGTGGCAGCGGCCCCGGCCCCACCCAGGGCTGGGGGACAGGGGGGCGGGGGAGGGGGAGAGAAACCGATGGGGCGGCCCGGAGGAAGGCCGAGGGGCGCCCACAGAATGGCCCGGGTCTGGCCTGTGGATGGGGTCCTCACCCCCACATAGACCCCTCCAGCATGAGCCCACCCCGAGTCTGGCCTGCGGATAGGGTCACCCCCTGACCAGGACCCCTCTCCCCCCAGCCTGAGCCCACCCCGAGCCAGGGCCCACCTCGAGTCTGGCCTGCGGATGGGGTCACCCCTCTGACCAGGACCCCTCTCCCCCCAGCCTGAGCCCACCCCGAGCCAGGGCCCACCTCGAGTCTGGCCTGCGGATGGGGTCACCCCCCTGACCTGGACCCCTACCCCTATGAGCCTGGGCCCACCCCGAGTCTGGCCTGCGGATGGGGTCACCCCCTGACCTGGACCCCTCTCCCTCCAGCCTGAGCCCACCCCGAGCCCCCGCACCTGAGCTTGGGCCCGTGGACACTGCTGCATTGTGCTCCCCAGCAGTCCTAAACTTTTCCCCTCCTGGTAGCCGGTCCCAGAGGGAACAAAACCTCATGGCAAGGCCCTAACGACCAGGTGAGATCCGAGAGAGAAGTGAAGGACACAGTAACTACCACTGAGATCCCTGAGTGAAGGACACAGTAACTACCACTGAGATCCCTGAGTGAAGGACACAGTAACTACTCCTGAGATCCCTCAGTGAAGGACACAGTAACTACCCCTGAGATCCCTCAGTGAAGGACACAGTAACTACCGGTGAGATCCCTCAGTGAAGGGCACATTAACTACCACTGAGATCCATAAATGAAGGACACAGTAACTATCACTAAGATCCTGAGTGAAGGACACAGTAACTACCACTGAGATCCCTCAGTGAAGGACACAGTAACCTCACTCAACACCCAGATGCTGTGGAGTCCTGCCTCAGGAAGCTCAGCCCGGTCCCAGGGACTGTGTGGTTAACTGTGCAGGGACTGGGGAGGCCAGGTAGTGTCCAGGGAAGGGTGGACGACAGGGCCCCCTGGTTTCCAGCCTTCGTGTCCATTCCTCAGCTCTTACCTGGTGGACTTCAGCTTAGTCTGGGCTGTCCAGGAGGGGCAGTTTGAGAAAATGTGTGGTGGATCCGATTCTGGGCCTCCAGTGGAGCAAGCAACATGAGCTCCCGGCTTCAGAGAACAACACCTGGCGCTGGACCGTCCAGCCTGTATGGGATGTCATGTCATGGAGACTGAACCTGGACTTGCCATCTGAGTCTGTCTTGTTTTCATAGTCTCTAAAGATATTAAAATGTATGCATATTTATGGAGTGCTACATGATTTTTTTTTGGTCGGTCGTGGGGTCTGAAATCTGGGCCTGGGCACTGTCCCTCAGCACCTCAGCTCAAGGTGACCACTCTACCACTTGAGCCACAGCACCACTTCTGACTTTTTCTGCTTATGTGGTGCTGAGGAATCAAAACCCAGGGCTTCAAGCATGCAAGGCAAGCACTCTACCACTGAGCTACCTGCCCAGCCCATCATATTTTAAACATACATTGAGTAATGTTCTAACCAAGGTAAATGTATATCATTCAACATGCTTTCTTCTCACTTTAAAAAATTTCTACAGTACTTATCCACCATCTGGATTTATTGTTAAGAGCCCTTCCTTCCTTCCTTCCTTCCTTCCTTCCTTCCTTCCTTCCTTCCTTCCTTCTTTCCTTCCTTCCTTCCTTCCTCTTTTTTCTCTTTCTTTCTTTTTCTTTCTCTTTCTTTCTTTCTCTTTCTTTCTTTCTTTCTTTCTTTCTTTCTTTCTCTCTTCCTCTCTTTCTTTCATTATAGATCAAGAGTAAAGCACAAAAGCTTCTGTAACAGTGTCTTTTGCTTACCAGGCTTCAACAGTAGTTTAAGGTAAGGCCTCCCTTCCATGCAGAACATTAGACACTATGTCTGTGCCCACCAACTTGGTAATATTTTCCCCAACACACTACAACCTCCTACATTGCTGCTAGGGCCTTTTAATCTTATTAATTTATTTTGCCAGGCCTGGGCATGAACTCAGGGCCTGGGCACTTTCCTTGAGCTTCTTTTGCTTAAGTCTAGCACTCTACCACTTGAGCCACAGCACCACTTCCAGTTTTCTAGCGGTTTATTGGAGCTAAGAGTCTCCTGGACTTTCCTGTCCAGGCTGGCTTTGAACTGCGATCCTCAGATCTCAGCATCCTGAGAGCTAGGATTACAGGCGTGAGCCACCAGAGCCTGGCTTGGACTAAATAATTCTTAATCACCTTAGAAACATTTCATTATACATTCTAATGTGATGACAGTAGATAATTGATCCGTGTGCTTAAGGCTACTTACTTTCCACAAAACATTGCATAGGAGGAATGGGCTGGCTTTTAGTTGCAAGCCTGAAGACTCTTCCAAGGTTAAATACAAAGAAAGGCTTTGAAATTCTAAGTTGCTGAATAGTGTAGAAGAAAACTCCATAATGGAAAGCTTAATGTGCCAAGGTGAGCTTTCAATTCACAATTCACAATGTGCCAAGGTGACCGGTTTAGTTCCAATATTTTGTATGGAACAGAATGCTATGGGAGAAAGAACCAGACCGATGTGGCTCCTAAAATTTAAAATTTAAACTCATACCTTATTCCTCCCAGGGAAAGAGTTCATTTGGTAGTAAATCCACCATAGCTCATTGTAACCCTATCCTACTGCTACTTACCAGAGAGAGTCCTTATTTCCTATGGATGCCCCAGAATATGTTCTGATAGCTTCTTCAGCCAGCCAGATCAGTCTCTGTCTGCATGAGCTCTCTGAGAGCCAGGCTGACACAAAGGGGCTATTTTTGATTGGATGTGAGGTTTCTGTGACAGAGCCTTAAGTTGAATCTTTAGTTCACAGTTCCTTTCACTATTGTATACTTGGTGGGAAATGACAAGGGAACATTGAGCAGATATGGCTGGAAAGGCAAGTAGATGGAGATAGTTTGCTTTGCCAGTCACATTTTTTAAGAGCATAATGAGCAACTAGGTATAGAATGGACAGCATGTTACAAGTTGTTAGGAAGTGTATAAAATAACAGCAATCCACAATATGTTTTCTATGTCCTGCTAAATCTTTGATTGAAATATAAGCCTAAAACAAAGCTCTTTTCTTTTTATTCAAGTGAATAATTTACTGACTTGAAAAAAATGTTATGCATAGTTAATATAAGAACTTACATTTACTTCATGGCTTTTACTTTATAAACTCAAGTTCCCTGTACATTCAGTTTGGGGTGGAAACTGACTGAACAGGTAATGCAATAATTTCATGCATCCAAGGAAATATACATAGTGAAAGATCAGTTACAGTAAAAAGTATTTGTGGGGGGGCTGGGAAGGTGGCTCAGTGGTAGAGCGCTTGCCTGAGGCCCTGGGTTCGATTCCTCAGCACCACATAAGCAAAAAGAAAAAAGCCGGAAGTGGCACTGTGGCTCAAGTGGTAGAGCGCTAGCATTGAGCTGAAGAGCTGAGGGACAGCGCCCAGGCCCAGAGGTCAGGCCCCACAACCGGACCCCCCAAAAATATTTGTGGGGTGCTAGAGCTCACACTAATAATTCTATCTACTCAGGAGCCTGAATGGGTTCTGGAAGCTTTCCTGTGCTCCATTTTCCAAATAATAGTTGGAGAAATACTGGTGGGGATTGTCAATAGAAGATTTAAATAACGACCCCATAGGGGTGGAGAAACTTTCTTCAAGGATCATTTTAATATTTGTAGCATGTTTGGGGCCATGCACAGAAGCTGCTGGTTTCTACCAATGTCTACCCATTCTGTACCAAATTGTTTGGGAGTCTTTTTACTTCCCCATTCATTATCTTGCAAAGATATTCTTCACTGTTATGTATTGTAGCACGACTCTGTTGCCATTATCAAGCTTGTAACGCAATTTCTAAAGTGTTTCCGAGTAATACAATATCAAGAATTGTTCTACATTGACATTTGCAAAACTACAGTCACATCAGCTATTTCTTGGGCTTACAAAACTGCAAAAGCTCTAATGTTTGACAGCTATGTTCCAGCTATGTGGGTGTAACTGAACAAACACAATTCTCAATCTTTGGAAGTCAAGATAGCCAATATACTTAACCCACCCATTTAAATTACAGTTACCAATCCCTGACTTGAAAGTCCAAAGGTTGATGTTGGAGACTGCTTGTGTTCACTCTTTTGAAGGTAACCCTGCTCACTCGGCTTTTCCAGCAGCTTTTCCTTGGTTGCTTTACCACCACTCTGTCCTTTGTTACTTTTGTATTGATCTAGAGCAGAACATACAGGAGGGGGGGGGCGGTGGCACTGTTGGTTGGTTGTTTTCTGAGTGCTCAGGCTGGTGCTGAATTCTGGCTCAAAGAACCCTCCTACTTTAGCTTCCTGAGTAGCTTGGATCACAGGTCAGTACCACTGTGCCCAGCTACAGAGTTCTTTATGCACCTGTCTTTACACTGTTCTCATCTACCTTTACATTTGTTAGACAAGGTTTGTCAGACTGTCCATAAAAAATGGGAAACAAGTTTTATGGGCTGACATAACTTGTCCAACTCAAGAGTTGTCACTTGCTCTGCTTTAGTTATAGATATGAAATGTGGAATTGCAAATTAGAAGGAAGCTCTTTAGCCCACACAGTGTACTCCAAGGAAGAACTGTAATTAAGTAGATAAAACTAGCTATCTTACTAATGAATCTTTTCGTTGTAACACTAAATAGGGACATGACCAGTCAACAGGTCCTGACTATGTAGAGATTTATTTAAAGTGTTTTAATTTGTTTTTTCATTTTTTAATGTTAAGAAGACTTAACAAAAGACCTATGCTTATAATTGGTTTTTAAGTACAATATTTTTATCTATAGGCAAAATGCTTAACAGATCTATACAACTTACTCATCTTACAAAACTGAAATTTCATGTTGGATTAATCAGCTCTCCTTTTCTCCCATCCAGTCCCCCTGCCCTCCAAACACCCTTTCACTGTTAGTTCTGTCTTGACTACTTCAAGTTCCTAATATAAGTGGAAGCATGCAGTACTCATCTTTCTGTGACTTATCCCACGTAACAGGATGTCCTTCAAAATTCATCCATGCTTACCTCTAATTTTGTGTCCTGTGAAGTGTGTGTGTGTGTGTGTGTTTAGATAGAAGTATAAATCTAGCTGACACACTCTGGGAACTAAAGTGATTGTGTTCTTAAAATGGACATGTCATTTCCTAAAATGGACAAGGTTGACCATCAACTTCATTTTTTTATTTTCTTTCTGGTTTCTAGTTTCTTCCTTCCATTCATAAAGAAAACCTAAGGGATTTCTTTTCTTGTTATTTGAGTGGGAAGAGATGGAAATATGCATTAAAATTCCAATTGTAGAAAAACTAGTCATAAATGTTTTCCAATAGAGACCACGTTAGTAAATTGTGTTACAGCCCTATTATGACATATATCCTATAAAAATCCTGATGAGCTTGTATTACAATAAGAAAAATGTCTGGCTAAGGAAAGAGATGTGGGCTATAAAATACATATTATATGTATTTTTATTAAAATAAACCCAGAAATCTTATTGTATAAGTATTTCGCTATCTATAAATTTTGGTGAGACAGGAGATGTATTAAGGTGACCAAGGGGATAGAGATCTTTAAAAATAAGAATACACGTTGTCTTTTTTAAATATATATTTTTATTGTAAAGACACTGTACAGTTATATGAGAAAAGTAATGAGTACATTTCCTATTATTGTTGCCTCCTCTTTTGTTTTTCCCCTACCATCCCTTCTCTCCCCACCTCCCCAACTCTTCCCTCCCTGCCCAAGTTGTAAAGTTCATTTTCAACATAGTGTCTTGTACATCTCATTGTTACAATGGGTCAACCTGTATCCTTATTTCAACATTTTGTTATTTCCATTCCCCTCCCCAAATTAGAAAAAATGTATATACACCAGAATCAAATACAGTAACAACAGGGGTTATACCATGGGGGAAGAACTTACCAAAGAAACAAAAAAAAAATCACATAGTACATTATAAATATGTTAAAAACCATAGCAAGAAAGGAAAAACCACTTGTGTCCCTATCTTGGTGTTCATTTTGCTTAGCATCATCTTATATGGTCATCTGTTTGTAGCTTTTGACCTTTTCTTCTTGTCCTAGATATATACTAGTTATTACAAGTAAGGGAAACCATGGGACCTGTTTCTTTGGGCCTGGCTTACTTCATTTAATATAATTTTTTCCAAGTCTTTCCATTTCATTCATATATACATACCACATTTTCTTGATCCATTCATCTACTGAGGGGCATCTGGGTTGGTTCCATATCTTACTTAGGGTGACTAATGCTGTGAAAACATAGCTGTGCTGGTAGCTTTGTATGGCCTAGTTTGTGATCGTTTGGGTCTTTTTTTTTTTTTTAAGGCCCATCTGATGCAACTGAAATCAGGAAACAGTTTTCCAAGTTGTTTGGACCTTTTTTCCTTACCTCTAATTTTTGTTCACAGATGCATTCACCACACCTCTTTGGCAAAATTAGAAATTGGTGTGTAAGATGTAGTACCTGCAGTTACTATCACTGACAGGAACTGAGAATATCAAAGGACTCTGTAAAATTAAAAGAGAGCAAGCGACAAACATTTTTGTAATAAATAGCAATTTCGTTCTATTTTGGAGGGAGTCTCAGAAAATGCTTGTTGTGTATTAAATTATTAACTGTGAAAATGAGTATTGGTTTAAGAGTTATAAATTTTGTTGTAGTGGTACTGGGCTTTGAACCCATTTTCCCAGTCCTACACTTACATATTTTGTTGGTACTGGAGTTGAACTTAGGGCCTTATGCTTGCTAGGTTCTCCCAATTGATCTGTGCCTCCAGTCTCTTAAATTACTATATATTTTTATAATTTTAAAGAAGTATCTGTAATTCTGATTTTAAAGTTTTTATTTAAAAATGTTTAAATAGCAAAATAAAATAGTTACATCTTATATAGTATTTATTTTTTTATATAGTATTTTTAAAAAAATCATCTTCTCTCAGCTGGGCACTGGTGGCTTACCCTGTAATCCTAGCTACTCAGGAGGCTGAGCTCTGAGGATCATGGTTCAAAGCCAGCCCAGGCAGGAAAGTCCTGGAGACTCTTATTTCCAATAAACTACCAGAAAACCGGAAGTAGCACTGTGGCTCAAATGGAGAGCACTTATATTGAGCTGAAGAGCTGAAGGACAGCGCCCAGGCTCAGAGTTCAAGCCCCAGGACTGACCAAAAAAAAAAAAAAAAAACCACCTTCTCTAGGTGGTTTGATTATTCATTACTAAAAATAATGCTGGCATGAATAATCCTGTGCATTTATTCACTTTGGGAAACAGACAACAGGATAATGAGTAACAACATTTAACTATGAAAGCAGCCAGGAGCCAGAATGAAATAAGGACAGAAACCTTAGCCAGGAAACTGTGTCATGTGGTCTGTCCTTGTTAGCATGAGAGGCAGTGATTCACACCAGCCATTCTAGGCAGCAAGTCTAAAAGTACACAAGGAGAGCTTGTTTAATAAACAAGACTAGAGGCAAAAGTAGAGTGGAACTGAGGGGAAAAAAATCCTTAATATGTTTATAAAGTCACACTGGAACTCAAGTAGGAACAGAATATTGTTTCTAATGGATGAAGTCAATATTCTTCACCCACTTGCACTTTTTTGAGTAAAATACATGTAAAAAATTGATAAAAATTTTGGCAGCATAAGATTTTAGGCTTGGAGGAATAGTAAATCCTTTATCCTAACTCTGGGCAGCTTTGGTATTATATTCCCAATAAATTTGAGATTTAATTACTCAGTTTTAGTCATTGGATTATAACACTGGTTTTGAAGTAGCAGTGATGTTCCATAAACATGTTGGTGGCCTCCGTGTAGGATTTCATCTAGTGTGAACATAATCGAAATGGTATATTCAGTCTGGATTAACAGTATGGCTTTTTTTTGTCAGTCATGGGGCTTGGACTCAGGACCTGGGTGCTGTTCCTGAGCTCTTTTGCTCCAGGCTAGTGCTCTACCACTTTGAACCATAGCACCATTTCTGGTGTTCCAGTGGTTCATTGAAAATGAGTCTCATGGGGACTTTTCTACCCGGGCTGGCTTCAAACTGATCTTCAATCTCAGCCTCTTGTGTTGCTAGGATTACAGTTGTGAGCCACTGGCACCTGGCAGATATTCTTCTTTATCTTTTTTTTTTTTTGGGTCCGGTTGTGGGACCTGAACTCTGGGCCTGGGCACTGTCCCTCAGCTCTTCAGCTCAAGGCTAGCGCTCTACCACTTGAGCCACAGCGCCACTTCCGGCTTTTTTCTTTTTGCTTATATGGTGCTGAGGAATCGAACCCAGGGCCTCAGGCATGCAAGGTAAGCGATCTACCACTGAGCCACCTTCCCAGCCCCTTTTTTTTTATTTTGTAATTTTTCGATATGGCAAATGAATTATTTTGAATTTGGGGTGACTCTTTTTATTTTAAACCAAGAAGTATCATTAAATATACCAACGTTCGTTATACCTACAAAACTTTCTGGCTCCTTACTATTTAGTAAATATATTCTAGATAAATGATGAGCTCTACTTGGTATAAAAATGGCATAAAATTATTGTCTCTGATTCAACCCCTTTTATTAATCATTATCTTTGTTTTTTTTAAAGTTAGCACATATAATAAAAGGTTAAGGTTTATGATGTTTTCTTTAAAATAAAGACTCAATAAACAGTCTTTGTTTCATTATTGTTTTACATATTTAATAAAATAAGCTGAATTAGAAGTACAATGTATCCCAACTATGAAAACTAAAAAGCATGATATTTTTCTTCATTGTTTTCAGGTACTTAGAAAACTTTAATAGTTTTTTTCATTAATTTGGATTAATTTAGAAATATTAGAGACTAATAACATATTTTTGCTCATCATAAATTGTGAAACATGCTTAGGTTTCTTCCTTGTTCTTCAGACATGAGGAATAAATAGCTCCTTCTCAATGGAAAATTGTATTCAACTTATCCTAGGGTGAAAAAAAGAATATGTGAACAGATAAGTAAATGGTTTACTTTAGGGACATACTCTTTAATCGCAATCTCATTTTAATCTAGAATTTAATCTGTCCTGTGGCAGGGAATGTTATATACTGCAGTGAAGTCTCCAAAACAGTAGTATCAGCAGCACCTGGGCACTGATATAAACACAGACCCTCAGACCTTCAAATCAAAGGCCGAACTTTAATAAGATATACCCATGGCTTGTAGATACCTTCAAACTTTTTCCTGGGTAGATGACTTTTGTTTTTCTGTTTAGTTTGTTAAGTGTCAAAGAATAAGAAGAAAATGATAAAAAGCAAATGAATGAAGATTGTTAATATGATGAGGGCAGAGGATACTTTGTAGTTCAAGCCAAAACATGCTCAAAAACTCCAACTGGATGATCATGACTCTACATGTAAACCTTAAGTTTATATTAGGAACTAGAGAGCCATATGGTTATAATACTTATTGAAAGTAAACAATAAATCACAAGTGAATAGGAAAAAAGTCTTGATTAAAGTATCTAACTGAAGCACATCACATGGCATACATTCCTGAAAATACTGTGACCCACAGTAAACTTCTCTTTAAAATGTTAGTTCTAAGCTGTCTATACATAACTTGTCATAATTCACATAATGAAGATGGCAGATTCACTGGCTTTCACCTCTGTGCTTGTATGCTGCATAATTAGTAGCACAAACCATATACATTTTTACACTACAAAACTATGGGTAAATTGTTCAGCTTTGCTGTGCCTCAAGTTCTCTTCCCATAAAACGAATCACATCTATTTCATGTGATTGTTGTAATGATTAAATACAATGATATGTACTATATATATATATATATATATATATATATATATATATATATATGAAGAATCTAGAATAAGAAACACTAGATAGCATTTGCCATTATGACTCAGAACTTGGTTAAGAGTGCCCATTCTTGGCTTTGGCAAGCTTCTTTCTGTTCACTCAAGACCACCCACCAGTTGTAGGCCGATTTCCAGGGACTCATGCACACATTTGCATGTCTCTACATTATCTGGTTATTATGCTTCATGTCGAGATCTGCTCCTTCCTCACATTCTGCTATACGTGTTTCTGGAAAAAAATTCTCTGTGACAGTGTGAAGTGGAGTGCTTTGTTCCAAAGTTTAAGTCTGTTGCAAAGGATATATCCCCAGACTAGCGGTCACTTACTTAGAATAAAATGAAACCAAGGGAGCCAAGCAAAGTACTTGTCTTGTTATTCCTTAATTATTATTTCACCTCCCTTTCCTCACCTTCATGGGTAAACATTGATCATCCTTCTAGAATAAAGGACAGTGCAGGATTCCTCCCTTCAAAGGCTAACTGTATGCTAGAAGGTTTTTGTGGCTAAGAAATACATGAAAAAAAGGGCTGGGAATGTGGCTCAGTGGTAGAACGCTCACCTTACATGCTTGAGGCCCTGGGTTCGATTCCTCAGCACCACATAAGCAGAAAAAAAAAGCCGGAAGTGGCACTGTGGCTCAAGTGGTAGAGTGCTAGCCTTGAGCTGAAGAGCTGAGGGACAGTACCCAGGCCCAGAGTTCAGGCCCCACAACCGGACCCCCCCCAAAAAAAAGAAAGAAATACATGAAAAAGTCAAGAGTACAAATCTGAGTATGGCTTCTTTTGTATCCATAAGGGTATACTGGTTAGCTCAACTGTCACCATTTGACTTCCACAGTGATTTAATGTGGATAACGAAAGAGTAGCCTAGGAAAAATGAATAAAAAGGTGATTGGACTTTGGTTGAGGTTTTTAAACAGAACATATACCACTGGTTTTTAAATGTTTGCAGTAATCTCAGAGGCCTCCATTGAAATCAGAAGCATTATGTCTTACTTCTCAGCCCTCCATGCCTTGAATAGTACTTGGCTTGTGGCAGTAAAGTGTTTCTGCTGGGCAGTCCTTGCTTCAAGCCTCCCACAGGGAGGTTCCTCTTAATGCTCCAAATCCCCTCCAGGGCCACTGTCAATATTTGCAAAAGAAAGATGATAGTATTAATATGTTCTTTTTTTAATACAAAGTGTTTCTAAGTAGGTACTTAGTGATTTTTTTCATTTGGGCAGGTGTTTGTCTTAAACCACTCAAAGTCTTCATCATTTATTCCATTGTATGCATTCAATTATTCCCATTCAATTAAATAAAAAGAATGCCCCTATGTAATTTAGCTTGATTTTAAACAAATACATGAAAAGTCAATAATATTAGAATATATATATATGTATATATATATATATATTTATAACAGAAAAGTATCAGGAATGAACCAAAGTTAATCCAAAGACTTCATGTAGTTTAATTCTTCAAGTAATTGTAAATTCCACAAACCCAAGACTCCTCTGAGAGCCAGAAACTAGATGCTATTTAATCCCTCCATAAAGGAAGCGATAGCCAAATCACAAGTTCCTATATTTAAAACACTACAGCAGTTGGAAAGTGTTACTTATACAATGATACAGGATAAAATCTAGATCCTAAGTCCTGAAACTATAATAAAGCTTACTAATGATTTGCATTGTGTTAACCCCTCTACCCTGAAAGTCACTGTGCTTTCATCTTTCAAGTAAGTCACCATTTTAAGAACTTCTTTGAAGAAAAACTACAACCAATTTTAAATAAGTTAGTGAATTCAGATTAGTTACCATAAGTTGTTTTTCTAGTATTTTAGCTTGCAGAAAACGTTTTTGGTGTCAGAACTGGGGCTTGAACTCAGGGATGGGGTACTTTCACTTAGCTTTAGCTTTTCTGCCTCAGGCTGGAGCTCTTATCACTGGAATCACAGCTCCATTTCTGGATTTTTGGTGATTAATTAGAAATAAGAGTCTCATGGATTTTCTACCAGCCTGGGCTAGTGACTTTGAACCTTGATCCTACAATTTCAGCCTCCTGAGCAGCTAGAATTACAGGTGTGAGTCCCTGGCGCTGACTTTAGCCTGCAAATTTTAATGGCAACTGTCATAGATCATAGCTGTACATTGGCATTGGTACTGACACTTTATACCTCTGCCCTAACAAATTGTCACATCATGTGATGAGTAAGATCATAGCCTTTAGTTCAGAGCAAAATAGGATTTTCAGTCTCAGTTCTACTACCTCCATTTTGGGCAAGTCTGTGTTTGGGAAACTGTCCATTTTCCTTATTTTTAAATATAGATACTGTGTGTGTGTGTTGGTGCTCGGGCTTGAACTCAGGGCATAGCCCTGCCCTTGAGCTCCTTTCACTAGTACTCTACCAATGAGCCACCCCTCCACTTATGTGTGTTTTTTTTGGGTGGGGGTGGGGGTGGGGGATTGATTTGTTGGAGATAAGAGTCTCACAGGCTTTTTTGCCTGGGCTGGCTTCAAACTGCAATCCTCAGATCTTAGCCTCCTGAGTAGCTAGGATTGCAAGCATGAGCCACCAGTGCCCAGGTGATACACTATCCACCTTGACAGATTAATTTAGGATGTGAATAAAATACATATGAAGTGCTTTGGGCTTAATAAATAGCTATCTTTATTTTTATGGGACAGTGGCTTTTCTTTCCATGAATGAATTTGGATTCCATTACTGAGCCTGTGTCAGTGTCAACACCTGCCTCTCCCTTCTCACTTGGGAGTGGAGTAAAAGATTAGTTTCTTCCTTCCGGAGGCCTTCAAGGAAAACTCCTCAATCTCCTCTAGTCAAGACGTTACAAAGTTGAAGCTGTTCTTCATATCTAACTTAAATCCTGTCTTGTCATTCAAGCCATTTTCCTTTTCAGTCCTGTTTAGAGTAGAAAATAGCTGTTCCCCAGCCCCCAGCAACAGATTGTCCAAATCAGGTGCCCACAAACATTTTTATACATCCCCTGCACACCACAGTATACAAGAGACCAAAGGAATAAACAGATTTGTTTCACACTATGGGAAGGCCTGGTACAGTTTAAAATCTGCAAGCATAGCTCTGCAGACTATGGCATAATTGTACTGGTCAAATTTAGTCATAGCCAAATAGAGAAAATACCTGAACACAAACCCCAGTGTTAAGAAATTCATTAAAAACTGTAAAGCCAGTCTAGATATGCATACGTATTTGTTGCTGGAAAACTCAGTGAGATTGCTGGAGAGAAATGGCACTACTTTTACTTGATAGGATGTTTGGTGAAAGCGTTAACAGAAGGTTACATATTAGATTGGAGAAAAAAAGGTCTATCTAGTAGGCAGCAGATTTTCCATTGTGACACCTGCTTCTTTGCAGAGAAACCATACTTCCTCAGATTGGGCCAGGCACATCTCAGAAGGTGGAAGAAAGACAAAGGAAAGAGCAGAGCCAGCAAGACCTCAAAGTGGATATGCCTAGCTTAAAAAAGTAAAGGGTAGCAGGCACAGGAGAGAGGCAAAGACAAAGCAATCAAATCTTTTCCTAGAATTTGCTAGAAATTCCTATCTCTGTCTTCTTATGCCTCCAACCCCTTCTCCTCCAAAACCTTTTCAGGTATGTTTTTATTATAGATATAAAAGTTACAAGAGCTTGAAAAGCCAGTTTAGAGCCATATCTTCTACGCTTCCCTTGTGTAAACATTTTCAGAAAGGACCAGGGTAAAAAAACTAAGTAATTGTAGTTCATGTTTGGTGACTCCTAAGCTCTAAAATTATCTTGACATTATCAGTTGGTATCTAGTAAATTTCTTTGCATACTTAGGTGTACAAAACATCACCAAAAGAAATAGCAAATAACAAAATTGTCTGTACTTGTTTAGTAACATCTTGTGTTTTCTAAATTAGCATTAGATAAACCAGTCTAAAATTACGTTTTCATGTATTAAGTTATACACCCAAATGAATGGATTGATTAGTATATTATTTAAATTAATTGCAAAAGGAAATGTATAAGGGGAAAGAAACAAGCTTCATTAATCAAATTTAAGACTACTATAACCTCCACAGATTCTAACCTGAAAAAAGTACAGAAATCATTGAAATACATTCAGAGGTAGAAAATCATCAGTTTTTTTTTCTGGATATGATATTTGGATGAAGATGTTACAGAAGGTGATATATTCAATTTCCCTAAAAGCCATCTAGAAAGAAAAAGAAAAAGGTCTAGAAAGAAGCATAGATACCCATTGAGACAGCTGCTTCTTTCAGAGAAACTGTGCTCCCTCCTCGTTCATTCCAGGAGGTAGAAAGAAAAACTAAGGGAAACCCAGATAGATGTCTGTGTCTCACACATCCTAGCTGCTCAGGGGTCTGAAATTTGCGGAATGAGATTCAAAAACCAGCCCCCGTAGACAAATCTGAAAGCATCAGGCTTTACTGAAGAGAACCAAGCAAGAGTGACAGGCCGTGAGTTCAAGCCCCAGTACTAGCACACACACACCAAGATGAAGTGGGGAGATGCAGGCAACCAGTCGATAGGAACTACTATCTGAACTGTTGCTCAGCCTTTGAGAAGCCCAAAAGCCTAGGCGATGGGGCAGCTAGAAGTCAGAAAATATTTCACATGCTGAACATCAACAGGACTAACCAGTGGATGGACTGGATATGGAGTTTGAGGAATTGCCTTTGAAGAATTTCTCCTAATCCAACACATGAGAGAGATGGTATTTCTTTCTTTTTTTGGGGAGGGGTCCGGTCGTGGGGCCTGAACTCTGGCCTGGGTGCTGTCCCTCAGCTCTTCAGCTCAAGGCTAGCGCTCTACCACTTGAGCCACAGCACCACTTCCG
This sequence comes from Dipodomys ordii, assembly GCF_000151885.1. Taxonomy (NCBI): domain Eukaryota; kingdom Metazoa; phylum Chordata; class Mammalia; order Rodentia; family Heteromyidae; genus Dipodomys; species Dipodomys ordii. The sequence continues at coordinate 26,222,488 of NW_012267226.1, forward strand.
GCTTTTTTCTTTTTGCTTATGTGGTCTGAGGAATTGAACCCAGGGCCTCAGGCATGCAAGGCAAGTGCTCTACCACTGAGCCTCCTTCCCAGCCCCCGAGAGATGGTATTTCTTGATATGGGGAAGGCCTGTGGAAGAGTGGGTATTTAGAAGTCTGGGGTACAGAATTAGAGCTCTATTGTAAATTTCTTAACTGTGGTGTTTATCAGACGTCTAAGTGTAAAGCCAAGTAGGCTTTTAGGGGCTTGAAAAAAGCAAAGGCAAGAGATAACACACTTTGGAGTCATTATCACAATATAGATGAATCTGACCACTCAAGGAGTTGAGTTTAGATAGAGAAAAGGGCCTGATCAAGTTCTTCACATTGTAAAGGCCAGGAGGGGAGAAAGTCATCCAAGAACATGTAGAGACTGTGGCCAAAGAGGTAAAATGAAAACCAGGACAAAGTAGCCTGGTGACCTAAAGGTCAACTTGAGGGAATTTGTGTCCAATGCTATAGAGATGTGAATATGATGGAGGAAATCACTGAGAAGAATGTTATTTGCAATCTGGAAAAGAACAGTTTTCCTGAACTAATGGGAATAAAAGGTGAACTGCAATGAATGAAGGAACAAAGGACTCAAAAGGAGGTGAGGTCAATGGTTCAAGTATACTTAGAGTCAACATTGAGTTGCTAGAGGAGCTACTCAAGTCGCTGAAAGTTTGATGCAGAATGCTGTGTATGTAATATAGAGTGTCTTCTAGAAAGAGATGCTATAGCTATTATCAGGTATTCCAGAGAGGAGTGTGTCAGCGTAAACCTGTCACAGCAGAAAGTTGGACTAGAAAGTCCAACAGCTGGCTCAGACAAGCTGGAAGAAAGTTGTACTCTTTTTGTGTACAGGTTCCCTATTTTGGCTAAGGAGATGGGCTTTCTAACTAGACAGAGAAAAAGAGAAGTTTCTATTTCATTCTATTTTTTTCTAAATAGGATAGCTCTTTCAAAGGATCTAGTTTTGGCATTCAGTTTTCTAGAATAAAATAGTGTGTTTGAGTGCCCTCTGTTGGGTCTTGTAAAAACCCAGTTGACTGTATACAAAGCATATTTGAAAAAGGTTGCATAGAAAAATGACCCATTTCCTACCTCTCAGGCTGTGTCACAATCAAATGTATTAGAAAGGTGCAACACGTGACAGGCACAGATACAACATATACCTAGTAGTATTACAATAATCATAATGCTAATTTTTTTAAACACCAGGAAAAATAGTATACGTAGACTTGGTTTCATGACAGAAATTTAGTAGCTCATTCTGCATTTATTCATAGAGTTAAAATAGACTAAAACTTTCTCGGAAGATACGGAGAAAATCTGGCTATTTTATTAGCCTGTCTTTTTGTAAGAAGGAGTAAAATAAAGGCACAAATTGGGCTTTGTTAACTGGGTATACAACTATATTGTGCTTTGAACTCATGCTTGTTAGGTAGCCATTCTACTCTTAAACCATGTTTCACCTCTTTTTTTTTCTTTAGGTTTTTTTTTTTTTTTGGTCGGTCGTGGGGCCTGAACTCTGGGCGTGAGTGCTGTCTCTCAGCTCTTCAGCTCAATGCTAGCACTCTACCACTTGAGCCATAGCGCTACTTCTGGCTTTTTCTGTTTATATGGTTCTGAGGAATCGAACCTAGGGCCTCATGCATGCAAGGCAAGCGCTCTACCACTGAGCCACCTTCCCAGCCCCTTCTTTAGATATTTTTCTAATAAAGTTTCATGCTTCCAGTCATCAGGACTGGACCTCAGTCCTCAATTTATGCCTTCGTGGTATAATAGATACATGCTACCATTTCCAGCTTATCAGTTGAAATGAGGTCTTGTTAACTTTTGCCCAGGCTGTTTTCTGAGAGTTACGATTACAGTACAAGCCAGTGCACCTGGCTAAACTTGCTAGTTAATACACAGAGCATTAGGATGGAGTTCTTTTTTCTTTATTGCTTATTTGGACACAGCCAAAACAATCACAGAATGGTTAAAGAATTTCTCAAGAATTCACTTTTTATTTTGATAATTATGTTCTTTTGGTTTGTTTTGTCGGTGACGTGGCTTGAACTCAGGACCTAGGCGCTGTCCCTGAGCTCTTTTGCTCAAGTAGCACTCTACCACTTTGAGCCATGATTCCACTTCTGGTTTTTGAGTGGTCAGTTGTAGACGAGTCTCAAGAGGACTTTTCTGTCTGGGCTGGCTTGGAACCATGATCCTCAGATCTCAGCCTCCTGAGTAAGCTAGGATTACAGGTGTGAGCCATCATTGCCCAGTAAAGTTTTGTAATAAGTAATCACCCTGTGATTAAGTAGACAATTCCACATTTATTTCACAAATATACTTGTCATTGAGATTACCTGCAGGTGGATTTTTAATGTGGCACTCATCTCTCTTAATATAAAGTTCTTCTTCCAGTACTTCCTTAATTCTCTTATGTGGCTCACAATACAGAAATTTTTTCCCTGTAAAGGCATTAACAAAATTGGTTTCTTACTTCATCCCCATCTTCTTGTCATTATACTTAACTTGAACGTGTTTTCAAAACAATGTGAGTGAAAGGTTATGTTGCAGAATCAGGACGCAAACTGCTGCTTCTATTCATATAACAAAGTGTGAAGATCTATAGGATAGTATTGATGGGGCTAGATTCAATAACTTGTACTTAGTGTCAAACAGATCAAACATGCAAGTACAAGATTGAAAATTTCTGATCAAACCTGATCAGTCCAGGTTCAGGAGACCTGAGCAGGGGAGAGGGGGTCGCTGCACCACGAGTCACCACTGCCTGTCTGCTCGGTACCGAGGGAGCTCCTACCAGGAGTTGTGCCTGTCAGGTCAGACTGCAGTTCCCGCCCTGCAGATCGAAGGCTGAATTCGCTCCGTGATGAAGTGGGGTGCTCAAGAGGCCCCGGCGTGACTCTGGGGAGCGCCCCGCGGGCGGCTCGGCTCCGGGCCGCGGGGGGGGGGGGCGCCAAAGCTTCCTAATTGCCCTCTGACCCCAGCTACTAACGCCAGTGTTTCCTGGCCCCTCCCGAGTGTGACACGCCGGGGTCCGCCTCTCGCCTTCGGGGAGTTGGTTGGGGCGGGCGGCGGGAGTTCCGGGCGCAGCGGAGCGCGGGCTCTCCTCGCCCCGGGCTGGGGCGGAGGTGCTGGGCCGCGGGGTCCCGGGCGGGAGGTGTCCCTGCGGGGGGGCAAAGGTCGGGGGGCGGTGTCCTCGCGGGGGGGGCTCTCAGGGCGCAGATGCTGAGAGCGTCAGCCCGGGCCGAGCCTCGAACCCCGGCCCCTCCGCAGAGACAAGGAGGCGCTGGGAGCGCCGGGGACTTCGAGGCTCCTCTCCGCCGCGGGTGTGCGGTGTGCAGGAGCTGCGCGCGCCGGGATGAGGCGGGGGACGGAGACTCCGAGCTCACGCGTGATCGAGACAGCGCGGCGTGTGAGTGTCCGCACTGCTTTTCCTCTGGTCTGCGCATCGTCCCGGGTCGGGACCGTGTGTGAGGGCGAGGTGACGCGGCCGTGAGTGCGCGGGTTCACGCCCCGCGTCTGTGCCCTGTGCGTGTGGGACGCGTGCACACGAGTGCACGGCGGCGCACGCGCGGTCTCTCACAAAAGCCGCTGCTC
>NW_012267226.1:26226617-26235430 GCF_000151885.1 Dipodomys ordii
GCCCCGCCCTCGAGCACCTCTCCGGGAGCCCCGCCCCCTGGGGCCCCGCCCCCGAGTCTTCCCCGCCCCTCCCTCCCAGGTGGGACGGCCTCCGGCCTCCCGTCAGTTGCTTTCCTACCGGTTTCCTGGGCAGGTACCTCGAGTGCGGAGCGGCGTTCAAGTCCGTCCGGAACGGAGAACGAGGGGAGGAACTGAGACGTGCTTTCAGATGTGGACCTGCGGCAGTCGGTAGTTTTGTGGGTCCTGAACTCAGCGCCTCAGCGCCAGGCCAGCGCTCTACCGCGTTTCCCGGAGGTTCTTTGGCGATGAGGTCTCACGGACTTCCCGCCCCGGCGGGCTTTGACCCGCGTCCTCGGAGCGCAGCCTCCGGAGGAGCTGGGATGGCAGGCGTGGGCAGTCTTGGGGACTGAGGAGCAGACGGCAGGAGCGGCGAGGTGGGGCGGGCGTCTTGCATTTGGTGGCGAGCCCACGCCTGCCATCCCGGCTCCTCCCGAGGCTGCGCTCCGAGGACCGCGGTTCAAAGCCCGGGCTGGAAAGTCCGGGCTCTCATCCCCAACCAACCACCCGAAAGCCGGAAGCGGCGCGTGGCGCCCAGGCCCCGAGTTCAGGCCCCAGGGCTACTGGGTTCTGTTGCTGGTGGCTGGCTTACCTCCCCTTCAGCTGCACTGCAATTTCACTCAGCAATGAGGTAAAACCTGACATTTGTAAGGATGCAAGTGTTGAAAAAGTCAGGATGGCTGTTCTCTCCACTGACTGATAGACAGAAACGAGAATTCTCTGAAATATTCATGACGTAAGGGAAAATTTCCTAGAGGCCCTGGGTAATGGTTTTTTTCTTCCAAACAACATCTTAACTACTGGAGAGCTCTCTTTTTCTAATTGTATGTTTAAGCACAACTTTTTGAATGTCTTTAACATTAAAGTAATATTAAAAGTCTAAAGTAGAATACTTTTTTTTTTTTGGTCAGTTGTGGGTCTTGAACTCTGGGCCTGGGCACTGTCCCTGAGCCTCTTTGTGCTCTACCACTTGAGCCACAGTGTCACTTCAGTTTTCTGGGGGTTAATTGGAGATTACTGCCCAGGCTGGGTTTGAACTCCGATCCTCAGATCTCAGACTCCTGAGTAGCTAGAATGACAAGCATGAGCCACCAGCACCCAGCAGAAAAAATTCAAAGTCTAAGAAAACCATGGCTTTATTAAAACTTGCATACTAGTTAAAAATTATGAAATTATAGTCTGTTGCCTTACAGACTTTTGATCCTGTACAGCAAAAGCCAGTTACCAATATCTGCACAAGTTCTTGGTTGTCACAACTGGGAGAGACTGAGAGGTGCCGCTGGCATCTAGTGAGTGAGGTTCCAGGAATGCTGCTTCCTCCAACCCCCATTGAATTACTTGGCGTCAAATGTCACCAGTGTGGATGGACTCCAACGTGCCTACTACCCAAGGGTATAAAATAAAATCAAAGGAATGATGAAAGGATCCTAATATCTTCTCTTGCTTTTGATTCTTCTGGTAATGATTACATACTTTTAAACTTAAAATTTTTTAAAATGCAACTGGACACTGGTGGCTTTCACCTGTAATCCTAGCTACCCAGGAGGCTGAGATCTGAGGATTACTGTTGGTTTCAAGCCAGCCCAGGCAGGAGTCCAAGAGACTCTTACTCTAATCAACCATCAAAAAGCAGAAAGTGGAGCTGAAACTCAAGTGATACAGCACTAGCCTTGAACAAAGAAGCTCAGGGACAGTGCCTAGGCCCTGAGTTCAAGCTCCAGGACTGGTACATACACACACACACACACTGCAACAGCAAATCAAAGTAAATTTGAATACTAGTTTTTTTGCTGGTACACACCCCAAATGATCTTTTTTCTTCTTCTTTGAGGGAGTGGGGACTTGGGGGCATCTGGAAATAAGAACCTTTGGGATTTATCTGAGCTGGCTTCAAACAGCAATTCCTAGATTTCAACCCCCTAAATTAGTCATATGATTCTTATTCAGGTATTTATATGATTCCGACTGTAGAGCCATTATCTTTTCCCCAGAATTGGTCTCTGCCATCAGTTTACATATTCTTCATGAGTTATTAAATTCTGTTTGGGAAAAACCTGAGATAGGCTCCTCCTTTTTTTTTTTTGGTGGTCATGGGGCTTCAATTCTTGGCCTGGTTGCTGTCCCTGCACTCTTCAGCTCAAGGTGAGTGCTCTAATGCTTGAGCCACAGCACCACTTCTGGTTCTCTGGTGGTTTATGGAAATAAGAAGTCTCATGGACTTTCCTGCCTGGGCTGCCTTTGAACTGCGACCTCAGATCTCAGTCTCCTGAGTAGCTAGGATTACAGGCTTGAGCCACTGACACCTGGCTCCTAATTTTCTTTTATTGATAGCACTAAAACATTCTCATTTTTTCCATTACTAAAAATTTCCTATGAAAACAGACAACAGAGGTATGGCTCAAGTAGAGCATCAGCTTTGAGTAAAAAAGGTAAGCAAGAGCTTGAGGCCTTGAGTTTAAGCTTTGTACTGGTACACATAAAAAAAAAAAAGGTGAAAATGGTCTGAATGGTATAAAGACAAAAGCAGCATTAGTGAATATCTTCTGTGGATAGACTAATCTAGTAAATACTAAAAAAAGCATAAAGAGAGCAAACAATACAAATTCTCCCCTCCAGGAGAAGGAATTTTTCATATATGAATTTTGTTCTTCAGCATTTTTGAGGGCTAAGGCTTAAATAAACAAGAGGACTCACCTGTCAATCAGACATAAGGAGGCTCCTTTGGATCTAAAGTTAAGTGCAAAGTTTACTCAAAACCATGGGTGCAGTCCACAAGGCAACCTTGTTCAGCAACGTCATTGGATAGATGGGGCCTATTCTACCCTCACTTGTTTGCCAGCTGTCTCTGTCATTTAGTATCTCTTCTTTGTGTCAAGTTAAACAGAAAGCAATCTTTCATATTCTGACAAAATCTTTGTATGAGATATTGATTCTATGAAACTGAGAAATGTCCTAACAGCAGATCACAAAATAAATGAAGTTCTAACTTTCTGAGATTGTTTGTCCCAATGATTCAGTTCTTTCATTGCCATTTAGCTTTTGGTTTTGAAATAACAGCTTGTTTTAACAAAAAGAAACCACCTCAAATATTGGTTAAATATCACTATGATTTAGTCTATGATGATTGACTCAATAGACAAACTGAATTAGACGTTTAAAATGTATATTGAAGAAAGGTTTGTTTACTTTTCCTTGTGGTGTTAGTTCTAGTGTTGAGAGGTTAAGGAGAGACCTTTTGGGAATAGTCACAGAGTGAGTGGCCATATAAACAATGGGAAACTGCATTTACAAGCCAGAAAGATATTGAATAAACACATAAGGGTTGAGTAAATATGCTATGGACTCAACAAAGTTATACAGTTACAGAAAAGAATTCATGTCTTCTGTGTGTGTGTAAAAACCTTTATTTTTCTTGAAAAAAAATACACACACACATGCTTTTGGTTACTATCCAAGAAAGCTTAGGTTACTTGGTTTCGTCCCCATATAACAACCATTCTCTCACTTAGAATTCCTTATGCCTTGTCATTTTGCCTTTCCAAGGGGTGTAGAAAATGATAACTTTAGAAAACCAACCATTCTTGAAACTCAAGTCTACCAGCAGTGTTCAACCTAGCATGAACTGGTAGTTAAAACCAGCTGGAGAACTATACCTCCTAGACCAAGGCATAATTGTTTACATGTCTAAAAGGTCATATTAACTTACTGTAAGAATAAGGAAGGACCATGTAGGTTGACCAGACTGTTCACGATTGTAGTAGGGAAAACACTGTATCACAGTCACTAATAATATTTAGTTTTCTGGTATAAAATGAAAGCAACATAAAGATAGGTAACTGCATCACTACATTTAAAAAGAGTTTTAAATTCTGAATTATCTTGTCTGATAAACATATATGCCAATACACTAAATATTCAATAAAGACCCAAGATACAGAATATTTTAAAATATACTTTTTTTCAGACCAGCACCAGAAATATCTTTAGTTTCTGTAGTACTCATTTTAACAGATAAAATTATTCTTAATTAAAAAAAATCAGACTGCAGAAATCATTAAAGATGTACCCATCAAGTGGTAGAGCGCTAGCCTTGAGCTGAAGAGCTGAGGGACAGCGCCCAGGCCCAGGGTTCAGGCCCTACGACCAGATCCAAAAAAAAAAAAAAGTACCCAAACAACTCTTGAATATATTTGGACATCAAAGTCAGGCAATTCACTTGGAAGAATACCATAAGAACCCATATTTTTACAGTAAGACATTGATGTCTACTTTGTATTTTGAAAATATTTTGTATCTTACAAAAATGATGGACTGGCATTTTGGAAACTTAAGAATTAATTAACCGAACCATTAAGACTTGGGAGAAGAATTTGTACAGCTTTCCACAACTTCAAAGAGGTAGTGATAAATGCTTGTCCTTCTGGCAATATCAAATGCAGTTTCTTCCAAGTTGTTCCTCAGACCTGGTTTGATATAGCGGTTCATCAGAAGGAGTTCCAGAGTATCTTTGCTATCTCTATTCCCAGCGGCAAGATGCAAGGGAGTCAAGAGGCCTTTAGTTTGGGCATTGATATCTGCATCATGCTGAAGTAAGAAGGAAGCCACTCTGGTGTTATTCCACTTACAAGCACTGTGCAGGGCTGTCCAGCCATCCACAGTTATTGCATGAATATCTGCCCCTTGGGCCACCAACTCACGGACAATGTCTAAGTGTCCACTGTAGGCTGCCCGATGAAGAGGAGTATACTCATCGTCATCCCTAGTATTCACATGAGCGGCCTTTTCAGAAAGTAGTCTCTGTACTGTAGTAATCTGAGAAAGAAAGATATACAAATACATATGTATGTATATATATATATACACACACACACATTTCAACTCAAAGCAAATTAAAAAATTAAACTGTCTTGTGGCTTTAGACTCAAGTAAAAACAAACAAACCAAACCCCCCAAATTTGTTATCAGATGACTTTAAAATAAAAACAATTTATGTTTTTTGTATTGGGAGAAGAGGACAAGTAACTTCATAATGAACATGTGTCAGTCATTTTTGTGAGTGATTATCTAATATCAAACCATATATTTATTTAAGGTTCAATTAGGGCCTATTTCCCAAAGTTTTGGCCAGAGAGAATCAATACAGATTATACTATATTTAATAATTTTCAAACTTACTCTGCAAAAAAAGTGATTCATGTTTTATGAAAGGACTGGATTACTATACCAATATACATGGCAAATGAAAGTTAAAAAAAATGAAACTCTTTTTTTTTTGTCAGTTATGGGGCTTGAACTCTGGGCCTGAGTGCTGTCCCTCAGCTCTTCAGCTCAAGGCTAGCCCTCTACCACGTCAGCTACAATGCCACTTCTGGTTTTCTGGTGGTTTATTGAAGAGTTTCACGGACTTTCCTGCCCAAGTTGGCTTTGAACTGTAATCCTCAGATCTCAGTCTCCTGAGTAGCTAGGATTACAGGTGTGAACCACCAGTGCCCAGCTGAAACTATTCTTAACAGAAGATAAGGGATTAAAGGGCTCAATTCCTTTGAAACACAACTGTATAAACATGTTTTTAGGAAGTGGTTCTCAGTTTGATCTACGAACCTCTAGTACATTGCAGTGCACATTAAAAAGGTCTACAAAATGTAAAATGCTTTTATTTTCCTTGTAGGGATATGTGAGGACTGGAATTTAGTGTTAACATTCTCTGTATCTTAAATGACACCTAACTAGAAAATAATGATTAGTTACAATTGATTTGAAATATAAAGGATTTAAAAATACATATGACACTGCTTATGAGCTTCATAATTAACCTTAAATAATAAGGTACCTTAATGTGTGCTTTTTTGTACTTCGCTTCGTTCGATTCTCATTAACCTTAATAAACAGGCAAATATTGTGATGGCAACTTCAAAATCAAGAAACTAGAGGTTCAAAAATTGGGTAACCTGAAGATATGATTCAAATGGGTTGGGAAAAAGATCTAGCTATAAAACCAATGGCTCTCCTACTATGTAATGGTCCTTGCCTTCTTAAAAAAAAAATGTTACCCGATTATTTTCGGCAGCCCAAAGAAGCAATTTGCTGGGATCCTTCTCCATTTTTTTTTCTTGCAATTGATACCACTCTTCGCTTTTTTCATCTTGTTCCTCATCTTCATCAGAATTGCCTAGCCAGAGACTTTGAGTACCAGTGGGAATGAGGTGTCCATGTGTTTTCAACAGTTCAAGTTGGTTAAAGTGGTCAGAAAAGTCCGGTGAATTTTCTGCATCTGTTTTTTCATCATGATTTATTTTCTCTTTTTCCATTTTTACTATTCTAACTAAATTTTTTTTCTATGCTAAGGTAGACTTCTAGAGATGAATTACGTCTGCTTTGTTTTGTTCATCAAGATCTGAAAACACAAATTTCTTTTTTAGTAAAATGATAATAGAGGTTTAATCTTCAGAGTATATAACAATCTTGCACACACAAAGTATCTAAATTCTGGTGGTTTTGTCATGATCATTGTTAAATATTAAATACTGGAACTGATAGAGGTAAGTATGTACCATCCTTGTGATCCAGCTCTTTTTATGTTTATTTTTTACACTGTTAATGGTTTGGATACGATGGTTTTATGTTAAGAGTGATGTTTGAGGGCTGGGAAGGTGACTTAATGGTAGAGTGCTTGCTTAGCCTGTATGAGGCCCTGGCAGCACCACTTCCGGCTTTTTTCTGCTTATGTGGTGCTGCAGAATCAAACCCAGGGCCTCATGCATGCAAGGCAAGCACTCTACCACTGAGCCACCTTCCCAGCCCTGTTTTGTCTTTTAAATGGTGCAATCATTTGTCCTTTTTACCCATTAAGTTTGTGTTTAAAAGATTACATACTTAATGACAGGCACCATTACGTTTATGTGTCACCTGTACACAACAGGTATGAAGAAATATCTTTAGTAAGCCGGGCGCTGGTGGCTCACGCCTGTAATCCTAGCTACTCAGGAGGCTGAGATCTGAGGATCATGGTTCAAAGCCAGCCCGGGCAGGAGAGACCGTGAGACTCCTATCTCCAATAAACCACCAGAAAACCGGAAGTGGCGCTGTAGCTCAAGTGGTAGAGCGCTCCCCTTGAGCTGAAGAGCTGAGGGACAGCGCCCAGGCCCAGAGTTCAAGCCCCACACCCGACAAAAAAAAAAACAAAAGGTTTGCACCACGGTTCAAGTATTGTGTTTGGCTAGCCAGTGGGAGGCCTCGGATTCAATCCTCAAGAATGGATTCAATCCTCAAGAATGGGTGCGGGTGAGTGGCAGCATTCGCCTTGGTTAAAGCCTTACCACTTTTGCTGGAGGCCTGTAACCTCTCTGGGTACAGCAGCTGTAAAGAAGGGCTGCACAAAGGGTTTTAACGTCCTGCCCACCTCCTCAGTCTACTCAGAGACCCCACTGACACTGCTTCCTGCTCTGTCAGGTCAACTGGATTTCCACTTTTGCTTTTATTCTCCAACTGTTTCCTGAGGTGATCATACATTAGTTCAATAAGCACTTCATGGATGTTAATAAATGAAGTTCACGCACAATTAGATAGTAACTGTTATATAGTGAAAGACCCCCTCCTCAAACCACCAGGCCTCTAGCCCCTTTGCCAGGGAGCCGAGTTTCATGTCTAACCAAGCAATTTCTGGCTTCTGTAACATGCTTTGCTAAAAATTACCTTACCCCTTACTCTCCTAGTAATTAAGCAGTAACCTCACAAGCTAATCGATAAGCTCACATCCTGCTGGCCGACTCTACAGCTGGCCTCCCCTGACCGAAACTATTCACAGGTGCTATCTCGGGTAAAGGTCATTTCCTCATACCAAGGGCCAGAGACTGCACGTACACCGGGGGACCCCCTCGAACAGTAATTGGCTAAAACATATGATTTGTTTTAAAAGGAATGGCTGCCTGCGTGCAGACCAGGTTGTAACACTTTAAAATTACTGGCTGAAAAAGCGCGGGCACTCCTGTAACGGACAGAGGGGTCCCATAAAAAGACCACCCCCGGGACTGCTCGGGGTTCCCAGACACTGACCCGAACCTTGTGGATCTCGAGGTCACGTGCACCTGGGAACCTGGGCATGCCCAAATAAAATCCTCTTGCCTTTGCATCTGGTGTCGTCTGACTGGTGCTTGGGAGGCTCTGATTTGGGGAGACCCGAAGTCAGGGGTCTTTCAATAGTAACTATCATCTAGTTACATAATGTTATATAGTAACTATTACATGGTTATATATATTATACAGTAGCTGTCTAGCTATATACATTATATAGTAATTGTTATAGTTATATATTATATAGTAACTATCATATAGTTACACATGTTACATAGTAACTATTATATGGTTATATATTATAAAGTAGCTGTATAGATACATATATTATATAGTAACTTATATATATTGCGTAGTAACTATTCTATGGTTATATATTATATAGTAACTGTACTGTGGTTATATACATTAGATACTGTTACATAGTTATATATTGTATAGTAACTGTCACATAGTTACACCTGTTACAGTCACTATCACAGGGTTCTATAGACTACACGGTGGCTGTTCTGTGGGGACGTATGTATTACCCAGTAACTATCACAGTTACACCCATCTGGGCCATGCGAACTCTACTAACAGTACGGCCCCCCGCCCGTCCTCGGAACGCACCCGTCCTCGGCAGGAACTCCGGACGCCTCCTCCGGGCCCCCGGGCGCCGGCGATCGGCTCTCGGCGGGCGGGGC
>NW_012267226.1:26236495-26241173 GCF_000151885.1 Dipodomys ordii
CGGCGCCCCGCGCGTGGGGAGCTGGTTTCCTAGAGGTTGGACTCGGGTGACCCCTGACCTGTGTGCACACGGGATGCCCCGCCCCGCCCCGCCCCGCCCCGCCGGCGGCGCTCTGTGACCTCCGTCCCTTCCATTCCCAGAGTCCACCGCGAGGTCACCAGAAAGAGCTTGCGGACGGCGCTGTCCTAGCCGTGCGCGAGTGTGTGTGCGTGTGATGTGAGTGTGATGGAGTGCGAGTGTGATAGAGTGCGAGTGTGATGTGAGTGTGATAGTGTGAGTGCGATGTGAGTGTGCGAGTGTGATAGAGTGCGAGTGTGAGTGTGTGTGCGTGAGTGATGTGAGAGTGAATGTGAGTATGTGTGTGATGTGAGTCTGAGTGATGTGAGTGTGTGCGGTGAGTGTGCGTGCGTGTGCTGGCGTTCGGGGGTCCTAACCCCGCGTCTGTCCGCGCTGCTCGGTGGGAACCGAGACTCGCTCCAGCCCCGCACCCCCCACCCCCCGCGAGCTCTGTGAGGGTCCCCCGCCTCCGAACCCGCACCCGCCCCCCCCCAGCTGTGAGGGTCCCCCCCCGCCTCGGCCTCCCTGCGGCCGGGCGGCTGACAGGTACCCACCCTGCCCCGCGCAGCAGCCCTGGCCTGCGTTCCGCGCCTCGGGCCGCCCTGCCCCGCGCAGCAGCCCCGGCCTGGCCTGCGTTCCGCTCCTCGCGCCGGTGGAAAAGCTCCACGCGGTTCATGCGAGTCTCGATTCCACCGCGGCAGGATGAAATAAATGGAACTAAATTCGAATACAATGGAAATAAGACTTGGAGTCGGGTTTTCAGAGAAGCCGTGGCTTTGAACCCTTTACCATCCGTTTGAAGTCAAAATGAGCTTTGTGGCCAGGTGCACGTGGCGCACCCCTGCATCCTTGACCCGCATCCAGCCCAGGCAGGGGACCCCGGGCTTTCCTACCTGCAATTAGCCAGAGGAAATGCTGGACATGGAGCTGTGGCTTCAGTGGTAGCGCTCTGGCTTTGAACACGACAAGTTCAGGGAGGACCTGGGAAGTTGGCTCAGTGGCAGAGCGCTTGCCTGGCATGCGTGAAACCCTGGGTTCGATTCCTCAGCACCACATAATAAAGCTGGAAGTGGTTCATGGTAGAGTGCTTGCCTTGACATAGGGAGGCTCAGGGACAGTACCCAGGCTGTGAGTTCAAGCCCCAGGACCACCACAAAAAAGACAGACCTTCCAACAACAACAAAAGCCACATCAAACAAAACTTAGCTTGTGAGCATTTCTTGCTTCGGTTTATATAATTGGAAAATAATGCTTTTTCTTGGATTAATTTTGAGATTTAACTGACAGAATTTGTGTGAAAATATACATGGCTCTGGAAGGATGATGTTTGTGTGTGAAAGTAATGGTGCATATCATTCTTGAAGTTTCTCCCAAATCCTGCTGGTAATTTTTTAAATAAAGATATTTGAAGCTGAAGGTATGTGTATGTGTAAACTTGTTTCTTCAGTGCATTGTAGGTTTTCATCCTGCGTATTGGTCTTGTTTCTACCACTAGTTGTGATGAATCTGTTAATTTTTTTTTTGTATTGAGCTTTCTAATCTTTTTCAGATCATAATGCCTCCCTGTTTACCCTGGAGTTTGAGAGGAGATACAAGATATTTTAAAGAATTCAGAGTCACATTTAAGAGAGTTAGTATGTATTACAATGATATTTCACAAGAAAGAAAACTTTACCAAATCTATTTGTATTGAAACAATACTGTTTTGTTACTTGGCCATAATGAAACACTGTATGTCCAGCATAGCCCAGTCACCCAAGAAAGGGTCACAGTCAGAGCCATGGACTGCTTGGGGACTCCCGGGGCATTTTTCTCTCTTCATTCTGGGCAGGCAGCGGCTGTCCTGAGAAGTCCAGAACTGACTTGGGAAGCTGCTTCTTGTCCACTTTGAGAAAAGTGATGAAAGCCCCTGTTGCTGACTGTTGCTGGGCCTGGGCCTCCTGAGCAGGGTCACTCCACACTGGTCAGAGGCCCTCATGTTAATGGCGCAGGAGACCCCTGGTCAGTCCTCAGCCCCGTGGGGAGGGTCCCTAACCTTAGCATCCTGACACCTGGCCTCTTTCTTCGCTTTTCACCCTTGTGGTTTCACCCCAGGCCTCTCTGAGAAGCATGGAATGGATACATACACAGCATGTTCCACCCTCCCCCCTGTAAAGGGCCAGCCTGGGCTCAGTGGACACGGACGAAACACCATGACCAGCTGGAACAGCCTCTTCACGAACCTTCCTGAGTCATTTTCCCCAGAGTTTACAAGGGACGTCTTGGCTGTTCCAAGTACAGATGACCCAAGCGCCAATATCCTGTGGATACAACATCAGTAGGATAGAGGCTCACCAGCTTCAGAACATCACACCTCTCTTTCTTGGCCTAATTTCCCCACTGGTCCCAGGAGGTGGAGAGCTGAGGCCGCGGATGCCAGACAGACGCAAGTGACCACCTGGCCATGGCTATGTCCCGTGAAGGGCCCTGCTTTCTATAAAACCCTTTGCGTGAACTTGGAGGAGGCACCGTGGTCTGGAGAGCATGTGGAAAGAGTGGAACACTTGTGTTATTTCCCTAGTGTGGCTCGGACACACCACTGCAGACTGGGTGGTTTAGAGATCTGTGTTCACAGCTCTGAAGTCCAGCAGCACAGAATCAGTGTCTTCTGGGCCACATTCCCTGAGGAGGTACAAGGCATGGTGAGTTCTGGGTCTTCTCTCAGCTTCTAAACCTGTGAGAGCAGAGTGATCATCCCTCTACAGAGGATCATCCCTGGGTGCATTTCTGGGACCCAATTTCCCCCTTTTAGGGGCACAGTAACAACAGGAACTGGAGTTGATCTCCTGCCAAGGCCTGCTTCCATATAAGGTCACATTCACAGGTACCGGGTGATGAGAGCATCCATATATGAACTTTGGGAACACAACCCGTTACAATGTTCGTGCCTCTGCTGGCAGCCTATACCTCCCTAGTTGACCTCCCTATTGATGGGGCTCCCCATCTCCTTCCTGGCACCCAGCAGATCACTGCTGGCCCTGACTGCTGGGCCTAAGCTGATACTATGAGAATTCAGTGAGAGCTGGTGTAGGGCGAAGGGTCTCCTAGACTGTTAAGGTCCCAGACTGTGTGAGGAAAACTAAGCCGAGAAATTGATCCTTTACTAAAAACAAAGAGAGGCCATGAAGGGAGACCTTAAAACGTATTTCACACTGACTTCCGCCCTATGTCATACCCTGCCCAATTAGAATGGCGCCTGCTGTGCGACATTGTGCATCCCACTCTGTGATCGATTGCCTCCTGCTTCAAGGGAGTCGATGCCTCACTGTGCACATTGTGTATCCTCCTGTAGCTATCTCTGTAATAAAGCTCCTGTAGCTGTCTTTGTAACAGCCCCCAGCTTCAAGGATGCAGGGGCATATGACATCATGTTTCCGGAATATACAAACCCCAAGAGTAAGAATATCCACTTGCTTTGTGTGGGGACCCCAAATTTGCCCGCCAATTCAAGCCAGAATGATAGGTTAGTTCAAACAGTTCCTAGGAGTCGGACTGTAACCCACAAGACACGGACATAAACATGCAACCCTTATGTGGTGTTACAATCCCGTTGGCCATCTGTGCATGGCCAGGCTGGACCATGTGGATGTTGCCTTTAAAAACCCTAGCTTGTGGACCATTCGGGGTCGCAGTTTCAGCTCCTGAGTCCATGCTGCATCCCTGGCCTGTTAGCTCTCCACTTCCCCAATAAAGTCATCTTTTTACGTTAGGCTGTCTGAGTGGTGGACTCTTTTCTCCATAACACTGGGACAAGACTGCTCTGGGGTTCGGACGCTAAAGTTTGCAGCAGGACCAGAGGCTAGTCTGTCTTTGGCACTGAGGCTTTGGGACACTTCATCAGTGCTTCAAGTTTTACAGTGTCCTGGGCAGAATTAGCTGCAGCTACAGGCTAGGAGGAGGAGTGGAGCACTGCAGGGGTGGGGCAGGAGCAGGAAGTGAGCGGTCCAGGGGCGGGGCTTGTGGGAGGCCAAGGGTCCTGAGGACAGTGTACATACCTAGAGCACCATCTGGTGGGAATGAGCGGTCACTGCACCTCTCTGGTCCTGAGATGAGGAGGATCATGTGCAGGCCTAGAGCACCCTCTGGTGGGAAACATTGGTCACTGCAACCCCTGGACCTGAGAAGAAGAGGACAGTGCACACACCTAGAGCACCATCTAGTGGTGATGAGTGGTCAATGCACCCCTCTGGTCCTGAGATGAGGAGGATCAGCTAGAGCACCATCTGGTGGGAATCAGCACTCACTGCACCCCTTGGTCTTGAGGAAATGAGGACGGTGAGCATGCCTAGAGCACCCTCTGGTGGGAAACAGCTCTCAGTGCACCCCTGGTCCTGAGAAGAGGAGCAAGGTGCTCACCTGTCTAGCGTGCCCTCCGGCGGAAATCAGCCATCACTGCACCCTAGGTCCTGAGGAGGACAGTGTGCAAGCCTAGAGCACCCTCTTGCGGGAATCAGTGTTCACTGCACCCTCTGGTCCTGAGAAGGACAGTGCACACACCCAGAGCGCCCTCTGGTGGGAATCAGTGTTCACTGCACCCTCTGGTCCTGAGAAGGACGGTGCACACACCCAGAGCGCCCTCTGG
>NW_012267226.1:26242338-26242667 GCF_000151885.1 Dipodomys ordii
ACATGTTAGGGTGCATGTAAGGATACTTGTGTGGTTTACAGTACTTGTTAGGGGATGTTAAGGTGCATGTTAGGGTACATGTTAGGGTTAAGGTATATGTTAGGATATGTTTGAGTCACTTGTTAGGGTACATTTATTTTTTAGAGTACGTGTCAAGGTATTTGGGGTATATGTAAAGGTCAGAGTTAGAGTATGTTAGGTACATTCAGGGTACGTGTGAGGTTACCCATATGATTTATAGAGTATGTGTTAGGGTATTTGTTAGAGTATGTGTGTCTAGAGTATGTTTAATGTGTTAGAGTACTATTGGGAAATCTTTTAGGGTTAAA
>NW_012267226.1:26249211-26250347 GCF_000151885.1 Dipodomys ordii
CACCTGATCCCTCCTCCACCTGACCTCCCTCCACCTGATCCCTCCTCCACCTGACCTCCCTCCACCTGATCCCTCCTTCACCTGATCCCTCCTCCACCTGATCCCTCCTCCACCTGACCTCCCTTCACCTGACCCTCCTCCACCTAACCTCCCTCCACCTGACCTCCCTCCACCTGACCCTCCTCCACCTGATCCCTCCTCCACCTGACCTCCCTTCACCTGACCCTCCTCCACCTGACCTCCCTCCACCTGATCCCTCCTCCACCTGACCCTCCTCCACCTGATCCCTCCTCCATCTGAGCTCTCCTCCACCTGAGCCCTCCTCCTGACCCCAGTACCCCTCCCCTCACCCCTGCACAGATGCGGACTCCTCCCCCCCCCCCCGCACGGGTGTGCTGAGTTCCAGTACGGGGTTGGATCATGCGGGTTCGGGATTTATTTGTGCTTTTCTTTTCTCCTGTAGGGTCTCGAACCACCGGCGCTCCGCCCGTGGGCCCTGGCGCCTCTGACTTCCCGCCATTGCCGCTGCACTGCCCGGGCCACCGCGCCCGGGAAATCCTAGCCCCGCCCCTCCCCGCAAGCCCCTCCCCCTCAGCCCCGCCCCTCAGCCCCTCCCCTCCACGGCCCCGCCCCACAGGAAATCCAGGCCCTGCCCGCGTGCCACACCCTGCGCCTCCAAGCCTCACAAGCACCACCACCTTGGCGGGAAATCCCGGCCCCGCCCCGCAGCCCACCCTGCTGGCCCCGCCCACGGGCGCTGGCTTTAACCTCGCCTCCTCCCCCTCTGCCACTTCTCCTCCGATATTGGCCGCGGACCCCGCGGCTGCCGACTCCCATGACCACCACTAGCGAATCCTGCAGTGCTGGCCCGCCACCATTGGTCGGCTGCCTGCTGCTGGGTCGCCTCTCGGCGCAGGGTGGGTGGGGCCTCTGCGGGGACCAGGGCGGGGCCTGCGGGGCGGGGTCTTCCGGCTGTGCAGGACCAGGGCGGGGCCGGGAGCAGGGCGGGGCCTGCTAGGCTTTGCCGGATCAGGCGGGGCCTGTGGGGAGTGGAGTGGAGCCAGCGGCGCTTTGCAGGGGCAGGGCGGGGCCTGTGGGGAGGGGGCGGAGCCAGCGGCGCTTTGCAGGAGCAGGGC
>NW_012267227.1:0-1222 GCF_000151885.1 Dipodomys ordii
GTTGCTAATGAAACCTTATTTCCTAATGGGAAATGCGATTTCCTGGAATGTCACCTAGGTGTGGGCAGGAGTTGAGTGCCTGTGCACATGCCTGTAATCCTAGCCCCTCTGTAACAAAGCTTCTGAGGTTCCAGTAGCTTTTCTGGGAAATGTCCTGGGCAGACCACTACTAAGAAACTACGCAGGCTATGTACTTTCTTGTCTCATGCCAAGCTCCTGTGAGAAGTCCCCCATGAAATCAACAGGTTCAGAGGGGTGCCAAGTATTCCACAACTCAGCCAGGAATAGCTGAACAGTCCCGGTTTTGAAGGGGGAACACTCACTTTTTGAACACAATATCCAGCACTTGCTCCATTGTTGCCCACTGTCTATAATTGTGGAGGAAGTTCCCAACATAGAAGAGATCGCCTTTCTGGTAGGCAGGGACCAGGTTCATCACCAGCATGTCCAGCAGGCCTGCTTCCGGGCTCCATATATCGCATGGCACATTCAGGGTCAGGGATGACTCATTGGCACACTAAGGCGAGACAAAGAATCAGAAAAAAACCATGGAAATGAGAACACTTCCAAATGAGTAACTGTGATAGAGTAGATTGAAAACTATGCAGACAGTATTATCTCAGTACATAGAAGGTTCTACTGTGGACCAGGTTGGGGTTAAGTAGGTTTTCTATCATGAGTATACCTTGCCTGAGTTGCCTTGTGATTTCCTAGGTTTCTTTTTGGACAAATCTCTGAGATGGTTGGTTCGTGGCTTGCCACTGATCCAGTGTCTACAGCTTTGACTGAGGCACCCATACTTCTCTTGGCTGAGACCAGAGTCTCGAGACCTGCGAATACAGCACAAGAACATGTTTCTGGCTCCTGAGTCACAGGCCAAGTGAGCTGGCTTGAGCCAACTGTGAGTTACCGTGGCCTGCTGTCAGGGTTCCATGTTCTATTCCATTGTGAAGGATGCAGGGTCACCTGTCAGGGCCAATGACCTCTGCCACTTCCTCACACAAGAAATATTCCCATCCACCCAATATTGCAATGTGTACATGTAGACAAGTTAACAGCACATCTTGTTTGTGAAATCCTAATCTACTCGCCCTAGGTTCTGGCATGTTCTCAGCTTCCAGGAGTCGCTCCTAGGTCACATTCATGGCCTATCTGTCACTATTCCTCTCATCTGGCTCAAATCATTTGGTTTCTCAGGGCCTTCTGTGACTGCCACATCTTT
>NW_012267227.1:4229-6127 GCF_000151885.1 Dipodomys ordii
TTTGCCATTTTTTAAGTTCTGTGTTGATTTCCTTTTTCAAGATTTTAAAGTTTTCATCATAGAGGTCCTTCACTTCTTTGGTTAAGTTAATTCCTAGGACAAAGGAGTTTTATTAGCTGGACTGTGACTGCCTTATCCTGGGCTACCTCAGAACTAAAATTAGCTGTGACCTCCAAGGGGGTGAACTTCTTTCTCTGTCCTTCCCATTGCAACCCACAACCAATATAGAGAGGGTGCTCCGGCTCCAAGCCACCCACTGCCCAACTACTCCAACTGCTCTAACCACCCTTTGATGCCCTGCCCGCTCCAGCACCAGCATGTGGTGGGACTTCCAGCCAGGCTAAGCTTCCTGCTCCTCTGGTTCTCATGTTGCCCACTGGTTTTCATTGATTTTTACATCCTCTTTTTGGGCCAAATCCTAAACACCACCCCCTCCCACACCCCATCAGACAAGCTTAGAGTTCATGCAGCAGGTCCAGCAGATAGTAACAGGCCATCCTTTTTCCACATGAAATCTCCAGGTTGGAAGAGATGGGCTGGATCTGGGCTGGGCTGGGATAGTGTCTCCCAATGGCTTCAATGGATTGTCACACCTACTGCTGTCACACCTACACAGACTGGTAGGTTTGGCAGGCTGAGGCCCCACTGATTTTCATGACAGTTTCAGGCAATGGTCTGTGGCAACTTGTATATCTGGTGACAACCAGATATACAAGACATAGAAGGCTTGAACCTTTAACTATTGCTCACAAATGCAGTCTCCACCCTTGCACACTTGTTACCACTGTTTTCCATGCCTCTTCCTTTAACCTTATCCCGCCTCATCTTCCAAAAATGACTCTGATCCCTTGATATTTAGGGGACTAAGATCCAAGAAAATTCTTCAATCTGATTCAGGGGTGCTGACCCTGTCTACTCTGGAACTTAAAATTTATAACTTTATTTTAACTGACATCTCAGTTACCTGTGTAGGCCTTTGGACAGATCTCAATAAAGACACAATCTGAGGTCCATAAACTTTGTTTCCTGGATTATGCAGCTGGTATCAGCCCAAAATTATTCAGTACCCTCTATCGCATAGACAGACATGGACATTCCAAAGGCATCCTTCCTATGACCTCCCAGCTCTGATTACTTTTTGCTTTTTAATACATTTTTATTGTAAAAATACTGTACAGAGGGGTTACAGTTACATGAGTAAGGTAATGAGTACATTTCCTATCGAACTTTGTCATCTCCTCCTTTGTTTTTCCCCTATCATTCCTTCCTTCCTACCTCCACAACTACTCGCCCCCCTTCTGCCCCCGCACTGAAGTTGTAAAGTTCATTTTCAACATAGTGTCTTGTACATCTCATTGTTACAATAGGTCAACCTGTATCCCTATTTCAGCATTTTGTTTTTTCCCTTCCCCTCCCCAAATTAGAAAAGTGTATATACAAGATGTAGGACACCAGAATCCAATAGAGTGAAAGCAGGGGTTATACCATGGGGGTAAACATACTAAAGAAACAAAAAAAAATCACATACTACATTATAAGTATGTTAAAAGCAATAGCAAGAAAAAAAACACTTGTGTCCCTATCTTGGGGTTCATTTCACTTAACATCATCTTATATGGTAATATGTACATAGCTTTAGACCTTTTCTGCTTATCCTAGACATATTCTAGTTATTGCAAATAAGGGAAACCATGGGACCAATGTTTCTTTAGACCTGGCTTACTTTAATTAATACATTTTTTTCCAAGTCTTTCCATTTCCTAACAAATGGACAGATGTCATTCTTTCTTATGGAGGCATAGAATTCTTGTGTGTGTGTGTGTGTGTGTGGTGTGTGTGTGTGTGTGTGTGTGTGTGTGTCACATTTTCTTGATCTGTTCATCTACTGAGGGGCATCT
>NW_012267227.1:6177-13653 GCF_000151885.1 Dipodomys ordii
GGCTAGCACTCTACCACTTGAGCCACAGCACCACTTTGGCTTTTTCTGTGTATGTGGTTCTGAGGAATTGAACCCAGGTCTTCATGCATGCTAGGCAAGCACTCTACCACTGAGCCACCTTCCCAGCCACAGGTCTCCATTTTTGTAAGTGAGAAAATTATTTTTTATACTTGAAATATTTCATGGAGGCAAGCAGAGAAAGGAAGAGCCTCTGCATTGTCTTTTTATGATGACGAGGATTTGTTTTACTATAGCTTTGAAGGATTGTAGTATTTAAGGTAGAAAACTACTTCTTTTCGCCTTAAAGCTAATTGTTTATATAGTGATTTGCCTCTGAAGTCTTTGCTTCTGTGTCCCATGATCTATCCTCCTCCCTTAACACAAACGGGAAGAATTTCACACATTGCTGAGCTGTTGTCCAGTCTCTGCATAGGAATTTAAATACAATATTTACTGTGGTGTGTGTGTGTGTGTGTGTTAATTACAATATTTACTGTGGTGTGTGTGTGTGCATTTCTGATCTTGGACCCTGAGCAATTTTCCTCAAAACTAGTGCTTTATCACCTGAGACACAGGTCCACTTTGAGCTTTTTGTAGTCAGTTGGAGATGAGAGATTCATGGAACTTTCCTACCCAGCATGGACATTGCTCCTCTTCAGCCTCATCTTTCCTCAACTGTGGCAATGGCTGTTCAGTTTCTGGATTTCCCATCCAAACACAGACACAAGCCATCCTCCACTGCACATGTCTCTTTGTGTCCCTTGAGGAGCTCAAGTCTTCTCTCAAAACTTAGTGCCCTGAGGATAGAACCTCTGAAATTCAGAACCAAGTTTCCTGATTAATTGGGATCACAGGCCTGAGCTATATATGAACAGCTCATTCCCTGCCATGGCATACTTTTGGGGGGATGGAGGATTGTTTGATGGGCTTGAACTCTGGGCCTGGACCCTGAGCTTTTCAGCTCAAAGCTAGGGCTTTACCACCTTGAGGCACAGTACCACTTCTGGTTTTCTGGTCGCTTATTGGGAGATCAGAGTCTCATGGATGTACCTGCCTGGCTGACATTCCGCTGTGATCCTCAGATCTCAGCCTCTCGAGTATCTAGGATTATAGGCATGGGCCACCAGCGTCCAGCATATGACCCCTTTTTGCAACAGCATTTGGCGAATTTAACTATGTTAACTTGAGACAGATATACCTACACAATATATGAGACTCAATGGTATATCACTGAATTCCCCAATAATGTCTTTTACATTAATGGTTTGTGAAACAACATATTCGAGACCCATAATATCATATGCTAGTCCTCCTATAAAATACATTCAAATATATGTATTATCATGTAGTATTATATTTATATATATTATGTTATATATAATATGTAAGTGATGTATATAGTGAACACAGAAAATAATCCCAATTTTGGAATGTAGCCTTTCCTGTCACAATGTTACCCAAGTCTTCTGTTAGACATGCAGATTTTCATCAACAATCTCCCTTGTTAGTCATTTTTTAGTTCTTGAATAAATGAGTCTTCTTTACCACCAATAGTCTACACACAAAAATGATATGGATAAGTGTCTCTGGCTCAGGCCTGTATTCTTTGCTAGTCAGGAGGCTGAGATCTAAGGATCATGGTTCAAAGCCAGCCAGGTCAGGAAATGCTATCAGATTATCTCCAGCTGTAGCTCAAAGTGCTAGAGTGCTAGCCTTGAGAGAAAGAACTCATAGACAGTGGCCAGCTTTTAAGTTCAAGCACCACCATTCTGTACACACACCCCCTACACGCATACTCTTCACTCGGTCCCTTCCTAAACCCTCTGTCCTCTTCACTGAACTGGTGATTGCCAAAGTTTCTGGATTTTCCACTCCAGCATGCCAACCAGACATGTTCCCTCTGCACATGCACCTCTGCCACACTGCAGGGCCAGGCCTCCTCTCAGAATCCACTGCCCTGGGATAAAGAGCACATGAAATTCAAGGATTCTCAGAACGTGTGCTTCAAGACAGGGAGGCTAAGAACTGTTCCTCACCTGGTATACAGAGACTCATTGATCTATTTGTGTAGAACAATGCCAACATGGTTAGAATATAAGTTTTTGACTACCACAAACGACACCCTTTTCCAAATACTGTTAAATATTCCCTCAGATTTTCTTAAATGTTACATCAAAGTACATCTATTTACATGTTAGAGGTTGTTGCTTCTGATATAATGAATGGGAAAAGGCAGCCAAAATGACTTCTTACAGAGAAAAATGCCTAGCCCAAGTAAGGTAATATGTGCAGCAAGCTCATTCCAGACCATTCTCCAAATGCAGGCATGAGTCTCTTATTGTGTCATCTTGATAACTTACAGTCCATATCCACCCTCATGCAGACTTAGAAAATCTTCATGAAAACCCAAAGCAAGGAACATCTTAAGAGCATAAAACAGCACCAAATATTTAATTCTAGCTTTTAAAATTTATATGTTCTCTATTTGCACAGTGCAGAATTGCTCATTGTTGGCAGAGACCTTCAAACATCAACACATATACCTGACTTGCTGCAGAGAGTAAGTAATCCCTATTAAGAGGTGGGGTCTTGAGATTCAAGTGGGACCAGTTTTCAAAGACACCTGTTGTGATATAACACAGAGCTTTTGTGTCTCAGCATCAAGGGTCCTATCTCAGCACAGGCTGCATCCTCTACTGCCTGCATTACTTGTGGCTCCCTGTAGTCACCAGTTCCTTGTAAATCCAGCAGATTTGTTCCCCAGATCCAGCACACTCTGCTTCCTCCCAATCAGGCCCCATGTGCCCAGGATATTAGATTGGAGGTAGAAAAGACCAGAGTATTTTGTATTTTGTATTCAAGAATTTTACAACATCATGTAAACATGGACATTTTAATACTGTTCAAACAATAAATAGTAAAACAGGCATTTGTCCAGAGAGAAGGGAGGCAAGATCTAACACACACACACACACACAAAAGATTCCCTACTGGACACTGTGGATCATACCTGTACTGCTAGCTAGTCAGGAGTCTAAATGGGAGGATCATGGTTCATAGCCATATCTGGCAAGAAAGTCCTCTTCTGTCCAATTAACCACCAGAAAACTGGAAGTGGAGCTGTGACTCTAAGTTGAAGAGCATTGTGCAAAAAAAGCTCAGAGACAGGTCCCACAGCATGAGTTCAAGCTCCACAACAAAATAGAAGAGAGGAAGAGACAGAGAGAGAAAGGAGAGAGAGAGAGACAGACAGACAGAGAGACAGAGACAGAGGAAGAGGCAGAGACAGACAGAGACAGAGACAGACAGAAACAGAAACAGACAAACACAAGAAAACAGACAGGAAGACTGAGCAATCCCTTACCACTCCAATTAGAAAGTGAATATGGATATCTAAGATGTATTTCCTATCCTTCCACAGTTCACTACATAGTACACATCATCCAGATCCACATTTGGCTAACTAGAATCTATTTGGTGTTTCATAAATCATTCTACAAGCTCCCATAGAACATAAACAGGCCCACACCTACTCACCAATGGTTTATTATAAGTCTGGCCTTCTTGCTTAAATATGTAATATTCCCATTCGTATGTTTTTCTGTTTCCATGGTTTAAAGCTACCATTGCACACATTTCATGTCTAGATGTCTTCATCTTTTGTGCCAGTAGTGGAATCTGAACTCAGGACATTGAGCTCTTGCTTACTTTTTGTTCCATGCTTAAACATGTAACTTCAGCCATGCTAGGACTTTCTGACTTTTGCTGGCTCATTGGATGAGTCTTTCAGATTTTTCTACAGGGGCTGATTTGAAGCTCCATCCTGAGGAAGTATAGAGCACTCTTGAAACTAGAATTATTGAGATGGGTCAGGACACCTTGCATGTCTTTGTCCCTCTGACTAAGTTTTCTTTCTTCTATTGATGATGGCTTTTCCCTATTTCCCATGTATTTTGTCAAATACTTTTCCCTCAAAGTAGCTTTTTGATGTCATTTTGAGGTGAAATGTTCTTACATATTGGCACAGAGCAAAATGGGGGTGGGTACTGACTTGACTTCACAAATGGAAGAAAGTCCCCCATTTAGTACATTTAGTCTGACAGAACAACTTTCAAGGACATCTGGTTTGCTATGTCCTAGAGCTTTAGTAGTGGCCTGATCACCTCATGCAGGCATGGGCTGGGTACCTTACCCCTCACAGTGCACTGAACACTTCCCTCTATAGCCAGTTATTGCTCTTGGACAGCTCCAGGTCACTCTGTCTTTTGCCCTTACTCAGGACACATGTGCCTGGGACATCAGAATGTACATTAAAAAACCCACAGTATTTAGGATCCATAAATTGTACAACATAAACATACATTTTAATAAATTTAGAAGAATAAAAAGAATGAACATTTTACACCAATCAGGACAAAAAGTAAAAGAGAGATATCCCCAGGGAGAGGGGAGGGAAGCTCTAAGTCTAGGTCGGCTTCTAAGTTGCCTTCAGACATAAATTCTAACTCAGAATCCTCCAAGGCATCTACCTCCTCATGAAAGATAGGATTTGATCCTGCAGTTGCCGGAGAGGCAGATTCTAATTTCTCAGTTGGAGATTGGCTATGCTGCAGCAGGACAGATTTGTCCAGATATTTTTTGAGGACAGATTCACTTTCCTGAGCTGCATCTAACATTTGGACCTCACTCATTGCTTCCCCTGAACACAGACTGGGGACATTTTCCATCAGCCCCACGTGTGCTACTCCCTCCAGCACGCCAGGAGGAGTGCTGATTTGACCCTTTACAAGCTGATCTGCTTGTGAAAGTCAGAGGAAGACAATCACTATTACTTTCTTCTTTCGTTGGGGTCCCTAAGGTTCATCTCTGTCACATATGGGGTTCAGAACCAGTGTCTTATCCACAGGACTCACAACCTTTTGGGGCCTCACTGCAAATGCATGCAACCCCTCTACATGCACATGCTTTGTGGAGTCCAGTGATGGCTCCAGATCTCCATCCGTCACCATCCCTGACGTTACCGAGAGCTTCTTTCTTGGGAGGTCAGGAGAAGCTGCTCTATGGCGGCCAAAGCCTGAGAAAGAGAAATCAGTATAGGAGTTTGACAGTGGATTCTGGATGTTAAGGTAGAGTTCAATTTAAATGAGGCTCTAATGGAGGAAGCTGTACATCCAATTCCCAATGAAACCTTATGTACTCATGGGAAATGTGATTTCCTACAACTTCACCTAGGTGAGGGCAGAAGTTGGGTGCCACAGGCACATGCCTGTAAGTAAGCAAGCTTCTGAGGTTCCAGTAGCTTTTCTGGGAAATGTCCTGCGCAGACCACTACTAAGAAAGTAGGCAGGGGGTGCACTTCTTTGTCTCATGCCAAGCTCCTTTGAGAAGACCCCCGTGAAATCTGCAGGTTCAGAGGGGTGCCAAGTATTCCACAACTCAGCAAGGAGAGGCTGAACAGACCAAGATGCGAAGGAAGGGGGAACACTCACTTTTTAAACACAATATCCAGCACTTGCTCCATTGTCCCCCACTGTCTATAATTGTGGAGGAAGTTTCCAACATAGAAGAGATCGCCTTTCTGGTAGGCAGGGACCAGGTTCATCACCAGCATGTCCAGCAGGCCTGCCTCCGGGCTCCATATATTGCATGGCACATTCAGGTTCAGGCCTGACTCATTGGCACACTAAGGTGGGAAAAAGAATCAGACAAAATGATGGAAATGAGATCACTTCCGAATGAGTAACTGTGATAGAGTGGATTGAAATCTATGCAGAAAGCATTATCTCAGTATAGACAAATCACCTAAGGAGGTTCTCCTGTGGACTGTATGAAGCCCTGGGTTTGATTCCAAAGTATCACATAAACAGAAAAAGTCTGAGGTGGTGCTGTGGCTCAAGTGGTGGAGGACTAGCCTTGAGAAAAGAGGCTCAGGGACAATGCCCAGGCCCTGAGTTCAAGCCCCCAGGACCAGCAAAAAAGAAAAAAAAAATCCAGGGCTGATGACAATAGCACCTCCCTGTGAGAATACAAGATTCTTTCCAACCCTCCTAGATGGGGAGAAAGTAAGTCACAAGTGAAAGGAGGGCAGAGAAAAGAGGAAGGCCAGGAGGGAATTTTTAATGCTTTACCTGTGTTAATGACTTTTGGGATAGGATCGATTTCTTCATCTACAATGAATGGCTCTGGCCTGGGGAAGACCTGGATGTCAGCGGTCAGGGTGGCCACACTTGAGCACAGCATGGAAAGGCGTATATGCCAGGTCTATCAGCTTTCTAGAAGATGATCATGACTTGTTAAGGGAGGAAGAGTTCACATGTGGTACACAGAAAAGGACAGTACACATGAAAGTAACATTTCAAGATGTAAAGTTGGTTAAACCTTCGCACTGATTCCAAAACTAAATCTACTTGTGAAACGGAAAACATTATGATGTTTTTAGAGAGGAAATTTCAATTGAGAGAGAAACCCCAGAGCAAGTTAAACTTGGGAACAGCTGAGTCTTTTTAAAGCATGACCACCTTATTTTACCTGAGAAACGGGCAACTATGGGAAAATGGACTCACACTGTTAGAAATAATACAGTAACTGAGAGGTCGCCGAAATAGCTCAGTTGGGAGAACATTAGACTGAAGCAATAATACAGTAACTGTTCTTCTTGGTTGTCAAATGATAATATCAGATTGTAAAGAAGCCCCACCCCCCACCCCTCAAAAAACAACTTTAAGGCATATACTCACCCAAACATAGACTGCACGTTTTTTCAAGCACAGGGGGCCATCAATAGTAAAAATTTGCCCTTCACCATTGTTGAGGTCTATGAAACATTCAAGGCATTCCAGGGAATCGGTGCTCTGAAGCTACAAAGCAAGAGAGGACACCTTTAAAGTAGAACAAATCACCACATCACTACCAGCACACCAAGGCCACAGCCACTGTAACAAAATGGGCAATAAACGGTTTGTTTGGTTTGTTCTTGGTACTGGGGCTTAAACTCAAGGCCTTACACTTTTTTTTTTTGTCAGTTGCAGGGCTTTAACTCAGGGCTTGAATGCTGTCCCTGAGCCTCTATGTATTCAAAGCTAGTGCTCTACCACTTCAGCCTAGAGCTACTTCCATTTTTTTGAGTCCTTAATTGGAGATAAGAGTCTCAAGACTCAAGTCTCAAGTGGAGCCACAGCTCTACTTCCAGCTTTTTTGGTAGTTTTGGTAGATAAGAGTCTCATGGACTTTCCTGCCCAGGCTGGCTTTGAACCATGATCTTCAGATCTCAGCCTCCTGAGTAGCTAGGATTACGGGCGTTAAGTCCATGAGATGATTTTCTTAACAGTCAATACAGAAGGAAGTAACTACAGGGGCTGGGAAGGTGGCTCAGTGGTACAGTGCTTGTCTTGCATGCATGAGGCCCTGGGTTCAATTCCTCAGCACCACATAAGCAAAAAGAAAAAAGCCAGAAGTGGTGCTGTGGCTCAAGTGGTA
>NW_012267227.1:13703-14217 GCF_000151885.1 Dipodomys ordii
GTTGTTTTCATGAAGTCAGTTCTTTAATCATTTGAGATCAACCATTTCTGCCACTATGTGACATATTTTAGAGACATATGTGTCTCTAAAAGCAAGACAGTACATCTTTGCTGGATGAGTTCTTAATCAAGGTTCAGTTCAAGCAATAGGGTGGCATGCTTCTTTCATAAGAATAGTTTCATGCAGCTTTGAAATTGGTTCATTAGTCCATTTAGGTTATAAGAATATTAGCCTAAAAACAGAATATCTTAGCTGGATGAGCCCTTATACATAGATTCAGTTCAAATCGTAGAGCAACGTGAGAAAACAAGGATGTTGCTGGTATGCTGCTTTCCTAAGAGTAGTTTTTCACTGCTTTGAAAGCATCCAATTAGCACATTTGTTCACCAGGAATATATATGCTTTTAAAAACCAAACATTAGGGCTGGGAAGTTGGCTCAGTGGTAGAGTGCTTGCCTTGCATGCATGAGGCCCTGGGTTCGATTCCTCA
Source organism: Dipodomys ordii (assembly GCF_000151885.1). NCBI lineage: Eukaryota > Metazoa > Chordata > Mammalia > Rodentia > Heteromyidae > Dipodomys > Dipodomys ordii. The sequence continues at coordinate 14,194 of NW_012267227.1, forward strand.
GCACCACATAAGCAAAAAGAAAAA
>NW_012267227.1:14267-25317 GCF_000151885.1 Dipodomys ordii
CATGCAATCCCATTTATCCAACATTTGTTGTGTTTCTAGGTCTTTATTAAGAAAATCTCTGCATGTACCAAGGAACCCTATTCCTTCCTGTAATGTTTTCAGGGTGTCTGCTTTGACTTTGAGGTCTTTGATCCATTTGGAGTTGATTCTGGTGCAGGGTGATATATAAAGATCTAGCTTTAGTTTTCTCCAGATTTTGAACCAATTTTGCCAGCACCATTTACGGAAGAGTCTGTCTTTCTTCCATTCTATTTTTTTACCTCCCTTATTGAAGATTGGGTGCCTATAGGTCTGTGGGTTCATTTCTGGGTCTTCAGTTCTATTCCATTGGTCTTCAGGTTTGTTCTTGTGCCAGTACCAAGCTGTTTTGATTACTATGGTTTTGTAGTAGAGTTTCAAATTTTGTACTGATATTCCTCCAGCACTGTTCTTTCTGTTAAGGGCCATTTTTTTCCTAATCGGGTTCTTTTATTGTTCCATATGAATTTTTGGATTGTTTCTTCTATTTCATCGAAGAATGAGGTTGGAATATTAATAGGTATCTCATTGAATTTGTAGATAGCCTTTGGAAGTATTGCCATTTTCACGATGTTGATCCTCCCAATCCAAGAGCATAGGAGGTTTTTCCACTTTCTAAGTTCTGCTTTAATTTCTGATTACTTTTTGAAGTGCCAACAAGTGACTCCGGTATCTGACATCATCTCTAATTTCTGAGAAGAAGCTTTTAACTGACATATACTTTGTTGCTTTGATCCCAAGAGTGTCTTCTCCACACTCCCACTCAGCAATCTGAACCATGAGTTTTCTGAGTTAGCCAGCCACTCTCACTCAGCAAGTTGAACACTCGACTATATGAGAGCAGTACCAGATGGTGGGTGGACAGCCCAGAGACCTCTCAACCATGGCAGGACCAGATGCCAGGTAGGGGTCTCCCCCAAAGATGGCCAGAGCAGATGCCAGGTAGAGTCCTACCAAGGCCAGACCAAATGCTGACTAAATGGCGAGAGGCTCCCTCAACCACAGCCCTATGATGGATAGTCTTTCAATGCACCATGGCTCTACAGAACCTCACAGTGCAGTTACACTCTTAGAGGTTGTGAATGGGTTACCAAGTGTGTCCACTCCCCATTATCTCCACTGATCCAGATGGATCAATCCTCAGAATATGGAAAACATGCAGACAGAAGATGTCTGAGTAACTCTAAAAAGATTTTTTTAATGGCATGTCTGGCATCCATGAGCCAGCTGTCAGAGTGGTGGAAAGACCATGGGGCCCTGAAATATCTCAGGAAGTGCCACCTCCGTGGGGAATTCCATCCCTTGGAAGCCAAGGCCATCTGACAGTGTCTCCAAGGAACCCCAATATCCTAAAAAGAATAAAAAGTAGGCAGACAACACCAAAAGACAAGACAAACAAGTGGCCACAGACATTTCTTTCTTTTTTTTTTTTAGACATTTCTTTCTTTAGTTACTGGTCCTTCTGGTTTTTCCAATGCCGAATAGGCAGCTCCAGTATCCATGAGGAATTTTGTCTTTTTGCTCCCTATTTGCAATGTTACCATGGGCTCTGGAGGTGGGGGGGGGGGTTTGCGTCTGAGGACAGAGCCTTGGCTCGTCATTCTACATCCTCTCCCAGGGTTAGAATCTGAGCCTCCTTCTTTGTCCTCCTTGGACATTCCTTTTTCCCTGCTACAGTTCTCTGTTTTTCCTGCAGGGAATCTCTGTTATCAAACATTCACTGAGTGACCACAACAGGTCCAGATAACACCTTTCCCTCAAAAGCTTCTAAGCTTTGAAGCATTTTTCTAATATCTGGGGCCACCTGGTTAACGAAGGCCAAATGATTCCTGTCCACGTTGGTCTTCAAGAAACAGGCATTCAAGGGAGGCTTGGGGAACCTCAGGGCAGAGAAACATCTCTCAGTGGCTATCCACTGAGAACAAGACAATCTCCTACAAGGGTATTTTCTGGGGGCCAAGGCCTGGTGCTGTCCAGATGCATTGTCTTGCTGGGGCCTCCAGATGAAATGAATTCGGAGTCAAGAAAATCCATGGAGGCAGAGTCAAAGGTGATATTGATCTTGGAGTGAGGAAATCCACAGATATACAGTTAAAGATGACAAACAAGGTTTTAGAGGATTTTTTGGTTTTTTGTTTTGAGCTGGTAATGAGGCGTGAACTCTGGGCTTAGGCGCTGTCCCTCAGCCCTTCAGCTCAAGGCGAGTGCTCTACCACTTGAGCCACAGTGCCATTTCTGAGCAGTTTCTTGGAGATAAGAGTCTTACAGACTTTTGTGCCTGGGCTGGCTTTGAACCACAATCCTCAGATCTCAACCTCCTCAGTAGCTAGGATTGTAGGTGTGAGTCACCGGTACCCCGCTGACAAAGGAGTTTTATTTACCCTAGAAAGGGGGCCTGTGATTACTTTGTCCTTGGCTAGTTACCCAGAACCAAGAGTAACCTCGACCTCCAAACCTCCAAGGAGACAGCCTTCACATTTCTTAATGGCTTTGCAAAGCTCTTAACCTCCAAACCTTCTAGGGGGTGAGCTTTTCCTTTTCCTCCTTCATCCTTCTCTGCAGGCCTCTCTGACAACTGCTGGCCTCTCACCTCTCTGCAGCCCTCTCAGGAGTCCACAGGTCTCTCTGCAGGTCTTTCTGTAGGCCAATCGCAGGCCTGAGCCCTCTCCACAGGCCTCTCGGAAGGCCCCTCCACAGGCCAGCCCCACCTGCTCTGGGAAGTGCCTCTCGCCACTTCTCTCTCTGTCTCCCAATCCTGCTCCTCTGAACACACAGCCCATATATAGTGTTACCCAAGCCTCTACTCCAATGGTTCCAATGGCTCCAACTGCCCTCTGAAGCCCTGCCACCAAGCTGCCCACTGCTCAATCCCTCCTTGACTGTCCCTCGACACCCCACTCCCCACATACCTCTATGGATTTCCTCTTTCCAAGGTCATTACAGTGACAAAGAAATTTTATTAGCCTGCAACTGCCTTGTCCTGGGCTACCTCAGTACTACGAGCAACTACAACCTTCAAGGAGGTGAGTTTCTTTTCTTTCTTTCTTTCTTTTCTCTCTCTCTCTTTCTCTCTCTCCCCTTCTCTCTCCCCCTTCCATCTCCTCAGAACATGTACTATATATCTACAAGATGTCCCACCCCCAAGCCACCCACTTCCCAACAGCTCCACCTGCTCTTTGACACTGGGCCCTCTCCAGCATGGTGGTGATGACAGTGTGGGGTGGGACTTCCAGCTGGGCAGAGCTTTCTGAGCCTCTGGCTCTCACAATATGTAAATGGTTTTTTACAGGCTCCCTAGTTATCCCTCCTCAGGAGGTTGACTGCTGTTGGATATGGACACAGTTGATTATTAAAATATGAATGTATGTCAGCATCCTCTCACTTTTTACCTGCTTAGAAACTAGGATTATACATGTTTTTACTGGCAGTGAGCTTAGGTCTAGTGTTTTGTTGGGTTTTCTCCCCATTTTCCTGCAAGATTTACTTTATTTTTTACAAAATTGATCATTGCAATCCCCTGGATCCAGATTTTAAAAGAAATTTCCTTTTCTTTCCAAAGTAAATGAAAAAAAGACAACTTTGAATTGCTTATATTACTTGTTTAATATTTGCTTTTTGGGGGGGGTCCAGTCGTGGGGCCTGAACTCTGGGTCTGAGTGCTGTCCCTCAGCTCTTCAGCTCAAGGCTAGCGCTCTACCACTTGAGCCACAGCGCCACTTCCAGCTTTTTTCTTTTTGTTTATGTGGTGCTGAGGAATTGAACCCAGGGCCTCAGGCATGCAAGGCAAGTGCTCTACCACTGAGCCACCTTCCCAGCCCCATACTTGTTTAATATTTGAAAACAAAAGTCAAATTGTGTCAAATTGTGTCAAAAAGTCAAATACAGAAGCTACATTTACAAACCAAAACATAAAATGGATGGTGCAGTCATGGTCAATTGTTCCAGGTACTACACAGAATCCAGGCACCTTGTCACAGCTTCACAGTCTCCAGCCACATAAACAGTGACCCACTGACACCGCACAAGTAGAAACGGCCCCATAGACCTTTTTTGGGAGATGCAGAACCATAAATATTGGAAACAAATAATTGAGCCAATGAAACCTGACCATGTAGATGCCAGACTCTGCAGAATCAAGTACACAGACATATGCTCCAAGTCATTGGCCAGATTGACATGGTCTTACAGATCCTAGCCAAGTACTACTGGCTCCAAACTCAGTAAATACCTAAAGCCCCACAGACAATGGCTGTGTAGATGTGCCCACATAGTATCTAACTGCATACATGCTTTCCTAACAAACCTGGGCATGTAGATGAAGTGCCACAGCCTCCTGTCTTGTAGACAGTGCTTTACCCACCCTGGTTGCATTGATGTAGCCCCAGAAAACCTAGCCTAGTAAATGTATACCCCCAAGTCCCTTTCCAGAGACTTGCCTCAGAGATCTCAACCTGTTAGACAAGATCCAGTGGAATCTACCTGTGAGGACAGAGCCCCACAGATCCAGGTGACATAGATGTGTGTGACACAGTAACAACTCCAAGTAAAACTGTACCAACTGACACTGGCTGGACAGATGCACTTCCACATATTCTGGACATGTAGAAATAGGGGACCTTGCTCACCTAGATTCATCCCGACAGACACCATCCACTTAAACATGGCCCTGAGCACCCTGATTGCATAGACATGGCCCCATTGACCCTGGATATATAGACACGGTTCCACAGTCATCAGCATTAAGGAGACCACATTCACAATGGTTGCATTCATTGGGCTCCATAGTGCCTGACTGCATAATATATGCAGTTTACCCAGATACAGTACTGGCCACGTAAATGTATGTCCCACAGACCCTGCGACAAGCAAATGTGGCCCATAAATTCTAACTATAAGCATATAGCTACACAGACATCTGTCACAGACATTTATCATGTAGACATATACCCACACACCCTTGTCATATAAATGTTTCACCACAAGCTGCAATCAAGTTGATGCAGTCACACAAACTAAGCCATGTAGAGGCAGGCTACACCAAACCAGTCTGTATGGCCCAAAGATGCCAACTATGTAGATGCAGTCCAACACTCTCTGACCATATAGACACAGTTCCAGATAGACACAAGCTATAACCACATACACATCTGTCCCACAGATCTTGGTTGTGTATAATTCCAGACAGATTCCAGTTTTCTATAGTCATGCTCTATTGACCCCAGTCACATAGAGCCATCTTATTACCCCCGACAGTGTAAGCACAGACCAACAGACCCCAGACAAGTAGATGTGGCCACTCAGACTCTGCCAAATAGATGATGTCACCATAGACCAGTGCTGCATAGATGACCCATAGAGAGTATGTACATATACTTGTTTCCACAAAAGTAGATCACTTAGGTACAGTCCTCACAGACTTAGACACATAAACACAGATCCCAAACAGCCTGGCTATTTCACATAGGTTGCGCTTACTCTTGCTGTGTAGACATGAACCAACAAACCTGTATGGGTAAACAAGGCTGCACACACCTTGTAAACATGAGCCACACGTATTCTGGCTGTGTAGAATAGGCTATACATATCCTGATAGGGAGACGCAGACCTAAAGATACTGGCAACATAAATGCAGGCACCTTTGACAAATAGTACCTCTTACTCAGATGAGCTCAATATACTCTATTGGGTAAATGTAGCCCATAAATATCTGCCATGTATACTCTCCTCACAAAATTCAGGCACATAAAATCCAGGCACATAAACATAGACCCTACAGGCCCTGCCCACATAGATGAAGGTACAAAAGAAGCCAACCATGTATACACAGTCCTACAGACCCTGGTTGCAAAGTGGCAGCCATGTTGATGGAGCTCCAGTTGACCTGGCTGTAGAGATGCAGCTCCACAGTCCCTAGCTTCTATGTAGAGCCCCTATCCCTGGTTTCTAGGTGCCTCCATAGACACCAGCCAAAATCCCATGGCTCAAGCAAACTTGGCTGCATATGTATATTCCACAGTCCCTGGCTTTTAGGCAACTTCACAGACTCTGAAAGATGCAGTTTTACACACATGCACACATGCCTCACAGTTCCTTGTCAGGTAGACATACCTCACAGAAACCAGCCACATAGTTGCAAAACCCACAGATGTGGTCTGTACTCAGGTATGCAGACACAACTCCACAGAACCTGGGTACAAAAACATGAACCCCACAGACCTCATCTTCATAAACACAGCTTCACAGATCTTGATCACATAGATGCAGGCTACAAGATCCCCTGCTGGATAAACACAGCTCCACAGACATTAGCTGTATACACCCCACTTCATAAAACCTAGCCACATAATTTTGATCTCAACAGACCCAGACAAATTAATTTGGGCCTCTCAGACCTTGGCCATGTAGATTAACCTCACAGATCTTGGCCTCATAGGCAAGTGTCTCACAGACACTAACCATGTAGACATGACTTCACTTCTGGCCTTATTGAGGTATGCCCAAGTGACCCCAGCCATGTAGATGTAGACTGAACATGTACACTGCATAGACATGGCCTCACAGATGCTATCTTGAATATTCAGGCCCCATAGACTACTCTTCTGGGTATTTACAACCTACATAAAAGCCAGACACACAGACATGATCTCCACAGATCTGAGCATGTAGACATCGGCTCCAACCACATAGACACATGTCTCACAGACCCTGGCCCTGTAGAAGGGTCCTTGTAGAGGCTATGATGTCTGTGATGACATAGCCCCACTGACTCTGGTAACAATGACAAGGCCCTATAACAGCCATGCAATTTAGAAATAACCCCTATACCCAGCCACACAGATGACCCTTCAGAGACCTTGTCCACATAGTCAAGGGCCCATGCCCATGGATTAGGAGAAGATCTTCACTAGCCATACAATGGATAAGGGTCTCATATCTAAAATATACCTGGAATTCAAAAAATCAAATCTCTCAACAGCAATCCTCAAAGAAACAACTGCCCTATAAATAAGTGGGCTAAAGACTTAAAGAGAAACTACTCTGAAGAAGAAAGAAGGATGGCCAATAGACACATGAAGAAATGCTCAATCTTCCTAGCCATAAAAGAAATACAAATCAAAACAACATTGAGATACCACCTCACCCCAGTTAGAATGAATACAATCAAGAATTTGAATAACAAGAGATGCTGGAGGGGGTGGGGCCAGAAGGGAATCCTACTGCATTTTTGGTGGGAATGTCAACATGTTCAACCACTTTGGAAAGCAGAATGGAGGCTCCTCAAAACACTCCACATAGAGATCCCTTATAACCCAGCAATCCCACTTTTGGGCATTTACCCAAACGATCACAAACAAGGCCATACTAAAGCTACCAGCACAACTATGTTTATCACAGCATTATTTACCATAACTAAGATATGGAACCAACCCAGATGTCCCTCAGTAGATGAATGTATCAAGAAAATGTGATACACACACACACACACAATGGAATTCTATGCCTCCATCAGAAAGAATGACATTGCTCCATTTGTTAGGAAATGGAAAGACTTGGAAAAAATTGTATTAAGTAAAGTAAGCCAGGCCCAAAGAAACATTGGTTCCATGGTTTCCCTTATTTGCAATAACTAGCATATGTCTAGGATAAGCAGAAAAGATCAAAAACTATGAACATATGACCATATAAGATGATGTTAAGCGAAATTAACCCCAAGATAGGGACATAAGTGGGGTTTTTTCCTTGCTATTGTTTCTAATGTATTTATAATGTACCATGGGATTTTTGTTTCTTTGTCTGTTCCTCCCCCACGGTGTAAGCCATGTTTACACTGTATTTGATGTTGATGCCCTGCACCTTGTATATACACATCTCTAATTTGGGGAAGGGAAGGGAAAAAAACAAAATGCTTAAATAAGGATACAGATTGACCCATGGTAACATGTCAAAAAACAAACTTTACAATTTAGATGGTGGGGAAGTATAGTTGAGGAGGTTGGAGGGAAGGAAGGGGAAAAACAAAGGAGGAGGTAACAATGCTTGATAAGAAATCTACTCATTACATTACTCATGTAATTGTAACCCCTCTATACAGTATTTTCACAATAAGAAACATATATTTTTAAAAATAAACCAATAAAAAAAGATGTCCACTGAGTACACTCAGCCCCACAGACCCTGACAAAGTAGATATAGGCCCTACATGCCCCTTCTTGGCAGAGTCTATCCCACAGACATTGGTGTATACTCATATTTTTTTTGTGGGTCGTGGGGCTTGAACACAGGCCTGGGCGCTGTCTCTGAACTCTTCAACTCAAGGCTAGCACTCTACCGCTTGAGCCACAGTGCCACTTCCGGCTTTTTCTGCCTATGTGGTGGTAGGGATCCAACACAGGGCCTCATGAATGCAAGACAAACATTCTACCACTGAGCCACCTTCCCAGCTCTGGTGCATATTCTTGACTCCACAAAACTCAGCATGTAGACATGAGGTGCACAGATCCATGCACATAATCTCAGAACAAACAGAATTTGATTGTGTTGATACAGACCCCAGAGACTCAGACCTCATAAATGTATGTCCAACAGACACTGGCCACATAGACCTAGTCCTACAAACCAAGTGTCCTGCCAAAGTCCATCCTGTTGACATGGTCCACAGACCCCCAGCCCCATAGAAACAGGCCTCATGAAGACCCCAGCAATACTGATACAGCTCCCATGTATGTCACAAGGATTTATTTGCTCTGTAAACAAAATGGTGCATCATAGCTGATTGAGCTCTTAAATAGAGTCCATTGACATAAGAGAATAACAATGCAGCAGCATCTTGCTAGTATATTCTTTTCATGAAAACTGCTACATTATGTATTAAAAGGATCTACTTATCCAAGTATATTACATATGGAAATATAAACTTCAAACAGCATATCTTAGCTGAATGAACTCTTAAAGGTTGACTCAATGTAAGTAGAGCAAAATGAGTACAAAAAGATATTGCTAGTATTCTACTTATAGAAGAATGGGTCAATAATGCTTTGAAATTAGCCAATTCTCAAATTCAGGTCATAGGGATCTAGTTGCTTCTAAACACAAAATAGTACATCTTCCATGGGTGAGCTCTTAAAGGTAGGTTCAGCTCAAGTAGTAGAATAACAGGAAGGCAACAGGGTCTCTCTGGCATGCTGATGGCATAAGAGCAGTTCTGTATTGCTTTTAAATTAGTCAATTCTTCCATTTAGACCATAGAGACATATTTGCCTGTAAAAAATGCTCTGTCTTAGCTGGGAAAACTTTTAAAGGTAGATTCAGTTCAAGTAATAAAATAACATTAGTGCAACAGGATCTCATTTTTACACTGTTTTTGTTTGGGGAAAATAAGCAGTTCCATAATGCTTTGAAACAAGTTGGAAGTGGTGCTGTGGCTCAAGTGATAGAGTGCAAGCCTACTAGAAAAGAAGCTCGGACACAGTTCCCAGACCCTGAGTTCAAGCCCCAGGACTGGCACAAAGAAATGTAGACTTAGTTGAAATCACAGGGTGATATAAACACAACAACATGTCACAGTGATGGTGATTTTATTTTTTGGGGGGGGGTCCAGTTGTGGGGCCTGAACTCTGGGCCTGGGCACTGTCCCTCAGTTCTTCAGCTCAAGGCTAGCGCTCTACCACTTGAGCCACAGCGCCACTTCCGGCTTTTTTCTTTTTGCTTATGTTGTGCTGAGGAATCGAACTTAGGGCCTCAGGCATGCAAGGCAAGTGCTCTACCACTGAGCCACCTTCCCAGCCCCAGTGATTTTTTTTATAAGAGGATTTCTGTAATGCTTTGAAATTAGCTGATTCTCCCATTTATGCTGTAGGGTATATTTACCTTTCTAAACAAAGTATATCTTAGCTTGTTCAGCTCTGAAATGCAAACTCAGTTCAAGTGGTAGCATAACTTGAATGCAACAAGATTGCACTGGTATGGTCTTTTCATGAAGACAAATAAAGCAGGCTAAGGGAGCTCAGCACCCCAGTGGCATTGCTAAGGCTTTGACTCCCAACTATTTTAAAAGAGCTTTCCAGCTGATTCTGGAGGGGGGAAGGGATCTTGGGTGTACCCCATGAGAGAGGGGCTTTGAGGATGCAAGATCCACTTACCAGCTCTCTATAATGCCTTCTAGGGCAAAGTCACATGATTCAATGAGTCCCTATCCTCCTAGCAATATGCCACAATATGCCACGTGCCAGGACAGTTAAACAGGTGACTCCCAGATACAGGCAGATTTAAATAATGTTGGGGGATGGGGTGGGTCTTGCTCTGGGACAAGATGCCCCCACACACACCCTAATGTTACCCTGACCCTGCCTGGATGCTGGCCTGAGTTTCTCCCTGGGTGGGGTTAAGCCATGGCAGTGGCAGTGAAGGGTTTCAGAAAAACCCAGCAAATCAAGTTCCTATAAACTTGGGAGGAGAGGGGATTAGGGTGGGACAGAGCTGAAGGGAAGAAGGGCCCAACTCTGTAGATCCAGTAACAACCTGAAGGCTGAGCTCTCAGAACAATGGGAGGCTGAGATCTGAGAACGGCGATTTGAGCCAGCCCGATGGCTGACAAAAACAAAAAACAAAAAACCCACAAGTAATGCTTTGAAATCTGGCATTTCAGACATATCAGAAATATCAGAGTCTAAAATCAAAGCAAATACAGGGCCCCACAGACATCAGCCTCATAGTGGCATGCCCACACCCACCCTAGCACTGTCGGCGTGGCCCTCCAGACACCGGGTGCATAAAGGACCTCCCCCACAGATCCTGGGTCAGTAGACATAGCTCCACAGACCCTGTCCACAGAGTTCAGGGCCCTACAGACCCCTGCCGGTTAGACAAATGTCCCAAGACCTCAGCCACATAGAAAGTAATTTGTAGACATTGCTTAAGGTATATTTGGCCCCACAGACCCTGGCCTTATAGACATGAGCCAAATCAACTGCAGAAACATCAATATGATATCACAAACCCTGGTCAAATACATACAGGCCCCAAAGACCCTTCC
>NW_012267227.1:25367-27094 GCF_000151885.1 Dipodomys ordii
TCCACTTCCAGATGTTTTTGTAGTTTAGTGGAGATACTGAGACTCATGGACTTTCTTACCTCAACTATTGCAATCTGCCTCAAGGTTACAAGAGGTACTTCATTCATAAGTAGTTCTGCAGATTCTCAGGAGACCACAGTTAGTAGCCATACAGCATCTTCCCTACAACCTGTTCCTGACATGGTTTGGCAAGAGCCATCAATTGTCAGCATTTGATAGAGAGAAAAACTGAGGTAAAGTGAAATAATTCCTGACTCAATGGGAAAAGCAGGAAGTATTGAATAAAACACATCAGAAGCCAGGTGCTGGTGGCTCATGCCTGTAATCCTAGCTACTCAGGAGGTTGAGAGCTGAGGATGGCAGATTGAAGCCAAGCCTGAGTAGTAAAATCTGTGAGATCTTCAGCTCCACTAAACTACCAAAAAAAGCCAGAAGTGGAGCTGTGGCTCAAAATGGTAGAGTGCTAGTCTTCAGCAAAAAGCTCAGGGACAGCATCCAGGCTTTGATTTTAAGCCCCAATACCAGCACCACAACAAACAAACAAAAACACCTATGTTCCCCCCTTCCCAAAAAAGACCCCCCCCCAAACAAAAAAAACCCTAAAATATACCTCTGTCAACATTTCTGGAGGAATGGACAGAAAAAAAAGAACATCTCAACCCTTCATGGTCATCAGCAGAATGGGCATCTCCAGCTATACTCTCGGAGAGGTGAGTGTTATGTCAAAGAGCATGTGAAATCAAGTCTTTTCAAATCTAAATGTTATACTGTACGCAAGAGTGTTCATTGAATATACTGACAAATAAACCGAGCCCTGGGATTTACCTAACCCATCCAAAAAGCAGGTAGCAGAAGGCATTACCTCTTCCAGGTTTGCCATGCACATGATGTATAACTTAGACGGGAAAGGGAAAGGCAGCGGGAACCTGTTGCTGTCGCTCCTTTGATTGTGTGTCGCTAGGGAATGTCGCAGGGACCCTCTACCAATGCCGAGATAGCCGTCCGTCACCACAACGACCTGTGTGCAGAGGACAAGTATCCATTAAGCCACATGCCCAACAGCTCCACCCAGGTTTGCTTTCACTGCTACAGGAATGTGCAGGGAGCTTTGTGGGGTGATGGGTATATTCTAGGTCTTACTTGTAGTAAGGATATACATACATGCTTCCATTTGTGAAAATCTAGCAAACTGTGTGATTTGTTTGTTTATGTGCCGGTCTTGGCGCTTGAACTCAGGGCCTGGGCTCTATTTGTGAACTATTTTGCTCAAGACTGGTGTTCTTCCACTAGAGCCACACCTCCACTTTTGCCTTTTTACTGGTTAGCTGGAGATAAAAGTCTCACAGACTTTCCTGCCCAGGCTAGCATCAAACCATGATCTTCAGATCTCTGCCTCTTGAGTAGGTAGGATTACAAGCATGAGCTCCTGATGCCTGGCTTATTTTTTTTTAATTGTCTTTTTTTTCTCTTGTCAGTCATGGTACTTGAACTCAGGGCCTGGGTGCTATCCCTGAGCTCTTTTTTTTTTTTAATTTAATTTTATTTTATTTGTGAACATACTGTACAGAGGGGTTACAATTGCATGGGCAGGCTAATGAAAGCAGGGGTTATACTGTGGGGGAGGGACAGACAAAGCAACAAAGAGATAATCTTATAAATGCGTTAGAAACACATGCATGAAAGAAAAAAACATTAAAATACATATCTAAGGGTTCATTTTCCTGACA
>NW_012267227.1:27144-61889 GCF_000151885.1 Dipodomys ordii
TGCCTTGCATGCATGAGGCCCTGGGTTCGATTCCTCAGCACCACATAAGCAAAAAGAAAAAAGCCAGAAGTGGCGCTGTGGCTCAAGTGGTAGAGCTCTAGCCTTGAGCTGAAGAGCTGACAGGACAGTGCCCAGACCCAGAGTTCAGGCCCCACGACAGGACCCAAAAAAAAATAAAAATTAAAATTAAAAAAAAAACCAAACATTATATCTGAGCTGGCTGAGCTTTTAAATTTAAACTCATTTTTAAGTAGTAGAGAAGGTTGAATGCACAAATATTTCAATGGCATGCCGCTTTTGTAAGAGTAGTTCTGTAATGCTTTGTATTAATTGATTTGCCTACTTATCTACAGGAATCTATTTGTACCTAAAATGAAAACAGCACTTCTTAGCCAAATGAGCTCTTGAATGTTGATTTAGTTTTGTATGTCCTTCCCCCTGTTTTCACTATATTTGATGTTGCTATAATTTGTGGAGGGGAAGGGAAAAAACAAATTGTTTAAATAAGGATACAGGTGGACCCATTGCAACAATGAGATGTACAAGATGTTATGTCGAAAAACAAACTTCACAACTTTGGAGGGGGGATGGGGAGAGGGAATGGGGGAGATGGGAGGTCAGGGATTGTAAGGGGAAGCAAGGGAGGAGGCAACAATGCTTGATAAGAAATGTACTCATTACCTTGCTCATGTAATTGTAACCCTCTGTATGGTATTTTCACAACAAAAAAACTTATTAATAAAAATTTTAAAAATAAAAAAGAATTATACAAAAAAAAGAAGTACAGCAACTTCTAGGCATTCTTACACAATGAGACCAAAGGAAGATACTCTCAGAAGGTGAATACACAGACCACAATGCCTATGTGCATGTGATCATATAAAATAATATTTTCTCAAAATGAGCTCCAGGAAATGGAAACCACAGGTTTTTTTTCATTTTTGTTGCTGTTGTTTTCTTTTCTTTTTGTCTTGCTTGTTTGTTTATCTGCCTTTGGTTGTGCAAGGAGGGGCACTGAAATAGAGGGACAAAGGGTGAACAAATGCAGCAGTCACTAGACATTACGTTGAAAATGAACAATTTGTGGTAGAGCTAGGCGGTAAAAGCTAAGAGGGAAGGAGGGAAGGGATGGTATTGTCCTCTTTCCTGACTTATGTAACTATATCCACTCTGTACATCACCTCTACAATAACAATAAAATTTTAAATTGAAAAAAGAAATAGAGCAACTTGAAAAACTGAGAATCTCACTAGATGGTGCTTTGATTTAAAAAAAAAAAGTTCAAGCCCACCACCGGACCCCCCCCCAAAAAAAGTTCTGTACTCCTTTTAAGTTACCTGATTCTCCCAATTGAGCAAGAAAGATGTATTTGACTATAAAAATCAAAACAATACATCTCAGCTGGATAAACTCTTAAAAGTAGAGTCAGTTCAAGTAGTAGAGCAGCTTATATACATGAGAATCTTGCTGCTATGCTGACTTCATAAGAGCAGCTTGGTAAAACTTTGACGTCAGCTTATTTTCCCCAGTTTAGACAGTAGGGATATATTGCAACTAAAACTAATACAGTACATCTTATCTGTATGAGCTCTTAAACATAGACCCAATTCAAGTCAGAGTGCAACATGAACGAACACACCAAGATCTCACTGGGATACTGACTTCATAAGAACCGTTATGCAGCGCTTTGAAATTACCCAATTAGCCCAGCTAGGCCATAGGGACATATTTGACTCTGAATACAAAATGACACATCTTTGTTGGATAATCTCTTACAGATCCACTCAGTTCAAACAGGCACAACTTGAGCAAAGCAAGATCTTACTGGTATGCTACTTTCATAAGGTCACTTCCACACTCTTTTCAAAATAGCCAATTCTATTTAGGCAATGGGAATACATTTGCCTATAAAAACAAGAGGAATTGCTGGATGTGTTCATGTACTAGAATAATTTCAGTGCACCAGGATCTGGCTGGTAAGCTTCTTTCATAAGGATAAGTTCACAAAGCTTTGAAATCAGCTGATTCTCCCATTTGAGGCATAAGCTATGTTTGACTCTGCAAACAAGATGCTACCCATAAAAGTGAAGTAAGTTCTAGTAGTAGAGCAACTTAAATATACTAGGATCTCATTTGAAGGCTTTTTTCATGAGAATACTTCTCTAATGCGTTGAAAGCAGCAACTTCTGCTGTCACATGCCATAGGCAAATATCTGCCTTTAAAACCAACTCAGTATATCTTTGTTGGATGAATTCTCTACAAATACTCAATTCTAGTAATACAGAAAGTTGATCACCCTAAGATCATGCTGATATGCAGCTTTCATAAAAGTAGTTGCAAACAGCAGCAGGTTAACCCACAAGCCAATTTATACTACAGGGATACTTTTGCTCTAAAATCAAACTGGTACATTTTACCTATATAAGCTCTTCAATATAGACTCAGTACTAGTAATATAATAATTTAAATGCACCAGGAATTTGTTGGTATGCTCTTTTCATAAGATCACTTCCACACCCCTTTGAAATAACCCCTTTCTGCCAGTATATAGCATTGTTTACACTCCTACATCTAAATCCAATATAATATGTCTCTCTTGGATGAGTTATTAAACAAAAACTCAGCTCAAATTGGAGAAAAATTGAAGACAGCAAGATGTCACTAGCATACTGTTTTTATAAAGAGCCATTCCAGAATGCTTTGATATTACCTGATTCTCCAATCTGAGCCACAGACTTACATTTGCCTCTAAAAACAAAACAGAACATTTTAGCTGAATGAGTTTTTAATCTACATTCTGCTCACATACTAAACAATCAGAAAACACCAGGATCTGTCTGATATGTTGCTGTATAAGAACAGTTTCGTGCAGCATTAAAATTAGCTGCTTGTGCCATTTGGGACATAGATTTATATTTGACCCTTACAACAGAAGAGTACATCTTAGCTGGATGAGTTTCTAAAAGTAGAGTAACTACAAGTAATAGAGCAAGTTGAATACACCAATTTAACTAAGATATTGCTTTCATGATATAAATTCTGTAATGCTATGTGATCATCTACTTCTGCCATATATTCTATCATGACATATCTGCTTTGAAAACTAACACAGTACATTTTTTGTGGGTAAGTTCTTAAAAACAGTAGAACAACTTAAACTTCCCAAGATATCATTGGAGTGCATAAGTTCATAAGAACAGTTTCATAAGGCTTTGAAATTAGCCAATTCTCCCATTTACACCAGAAGGGCATATTTGCCTATAAAAACAATTCACTTTAGCTGTAGCAAATGTATATGAATACAGTTCCAGTAGTAGCACATCTTGACCAAATGAAAATTTTCTTAATATGCTGCTTTCACAAGAAGTTCTATACTACCTTAAACTTACTCAATTAACCAATTTATAGGATTATGTTTGCCTTTAATAACAGAACTATATTTTGGATGGGTGAGATCCTAAATGTAGACTCAGTTCAAACAGCGAAATAACTTGAATGCGCCAATATCTCACTAGTATGTTGTTGTCAAAAGCACAAATCTGCAATGCTTTGAAATCAGTTTCTACTATTATATGCCATGGGAGTATATATGATGCTACAACCAAAATTATCTCAAAACTGGATGAGCTCTTAAATGTATATTCAGTTCAAGTAATAGAGAAACTTGAACCCATACAATAGTGCTTACATAAAGCTTTTGTAAAAACAGTGTGGTACAGCTTTGAAATGAGCTAATTAGTCCATTTAGACTATAGTAATATATTTGCTGTAAAAACAAAACAGGAATTTTTGGGGGGGGCTGAACTCTGGGTCTGGGCGCTGTCCCTCAGCTCTTCAGCTCAAGGCTAGGGCTCTACCACTTGAGCCACAGTGCCACTTCTGGCTTTTTTCTTTTTGCTTATGTGGTGTTGAGGAATCAAACCCAGGGCCTCAGGCATGCAAGGCAAGTTCTCTACCATTAAGCCACCTTCCCAGCCCCAAAACAGTAATTCTTAAACAATGGGATCTCACAAGTAGACTCAGTCCAAGTAGGAGAGAAATTTGAACACATGAAATGTGTCCCAGAATGCTATAAAGCTTTGAAATCAAAAGATTCTCACATTTAGACAGTAGGGATATAGGTACATCTCTGAAAACAAAACAGTATATCTGGATGCCTGAGCTGTTGAACATAGACTTAGTTCATGTCATAGAATAATGTGAATGTAGCAGGATCTCATTGGTATGCTTCTTTCAGAAAATTAGCCAAATCACAACTTTAGTACATCAAAATGTATTTGTCTCTAAAAATAAAATGGCATATCTTCAGTGGATAAGGTCTAAAACATACACTCAGTTCTAGTAATAGAATACAATTAATGCAGTAGGATCTTGCTGGTATGTTGTTTTCATGAGACAAATAAAATAAGTAAAATAAAATAGTTTCATACTGCCTTGAAATCAACCATTTTTCCCTGTCAAGATGATAGGGAAATATACTTCTATAAAGCAATAGTCATTATTACCTGGATGAGCTCTTTAACATAGATTTACTTCCAGTAGTTGAGCAATATGAATGCACCAGAATCTTGGTGCTTGTCTTCTTTGGAAAGAGCAGTTCCATGATGATTTGATCAACTCTTTCTCCATGTAGAAAACATGTCAAATTATTTAACTCTAAAACCAAAATGGTAAAGGTTAGCTGGATTATATCTTAAGTGTAGACTCAGCTCAAGCAGTTGAACAAACCAGTATTTCTGTCCTGTTTGAAAATCAGCCATAGGGGAATATCAGCCTCTAAATACAAAATGATAAAAACTAACTTCTAAATACAAAATGTAACAATGAGCAGGATGAGTTCTTAAAAGAAGATTCAATTCAGATATTTGAGAAACTTGAATGCAGCAAATTTTCACTGCTAAACTATTTTCACAACAGCACTATTGTGTTATTTTGAAACTGGGCATTTCTCCTGTTATAGACTCATCAGGATATATATTACTCTAAATACAGAACTATGAATATTAGCATGATGAGCTTTGAAACAGAAAATCCACTACATGAAACACCAGGATGATGCTGATAGCCTCCTTTTATAAAAGCAGTTCAGTGAAGCTTTGAAATAAACCATATTTCCCGGTGTATTCCAGAGAGAAATGTTTGCTTGTAAATCCAAAATGGTAAGTGTTCACTGGATGAGCTCTTAAACTCAGATTCAATTCAAGTAGTTGAGCAACTTGAAGGCAGCAGGATTTGGTTGCTAGAATTATTTTATAAGAACAGTTCCTTTCTGACTTAAAATGAGCCATTTCTCCCAACATAGGCAATAGTGAAAAATATACCTACATAATCAAATGGTAAATATTAGCTGGATGAGCATGTAAATGGTGAGCAATTTAATCATACCAGGCTTGCATAGTAGCCTCCTTTAAGATCATTTCTGTTCTGTTTTGAAACCAACTGGATTACTTGGAATAGGATTATAAGGAAATGGTAAATGCTATCAGGAAACTCAGTTAAAGTAATTAACAATGAGACTACTCCAGGATCACACTGGTAGCCTTCTTCCTACATCCTTATTGTCTATTACAGGACAAATAGCATATTTCAAAGCATATGGGACTGCCCTCATGAAAGCAGCTGGCAAAGGGAACCTGGTGCATTGACGTTGCTCTGCTCTTTGGAATTAAATCTAGGTTTAAGGTCTCGTCCATCTAACATTGGCACATATCAAGAGAAAGGTCTGATTTTGAAGATTATGAAACAACTATTTTTTATGTTTTTTTTATTGTAAAAATAGTGTACCGAGGGGTTACAGTTACATGAGTAAGGTAATGAGTACTTTTCTTATCCAGCATTGTTACCTCCTCCTTTGTTTTTCCTCTACCATCCCTCTCCTCCCCACCACCCCAACTCCCCCCTCCCCCTCCCAAGTTGAAAGTTCGTTTTCAACATAGTGTCTTGTACATATCATTCTGATAAACCTGAGTAAACCTATATCCTTATTTCAGCATTTTGTTACTTCCCTTCCCTTCCCAAATTAGAAATATATATATATACAAAATGCAAGGCAACAACATCAAATACAGTGAAAACAGGGGTTATACCATAGGAAAAGAACATTAAAAAAATCACATATTACATTTTAAATACATTAAAAACAATAGCAAGAAAGAAAAAACAAGTTGAGTCCCTATCTTGGAGTTCATTTCACTTAACATCATCTTATATGGTCATATGTACATAGCGTTCGATGTTTTCTGCTTGCCCTAAACTTATACTACTTATTACAAATAAGGGAAACCATGGGACCTATGTTTCTTTAGGCCTGGCTTACTTCACTTAATAAAATTTTTTCCAAGTCTTTCCTTTCCTCACAAATGAGAAGATGTCATTCTTTCTGATGGAGGCACAGAATTCCTGTATGTATGTATGTATGTATGTATGTGTGTGTGTGTGTGTGTGTGTGTGTGTGTATGTATATATATATATATATATATATCACATTTTCTTGATCCATTCATCTACTGAGGGGCAACTCTTAAGAAAAACGCATAGTACGAGATGCAAGCTTGTTCAAATTTTGCTATTGTTTGAACTATGCCTATGTTTAAGACCTCATCTAGCTGATATTTACCAATTTGTTTATAAAGGCATACATTTCCCTATGGCCTATACTGGTAGAAATGCCAGATTACAATGTTCTACGGACTTGTCTCATAAAAAAAAATAGCAAAGAGATCTTCATTAGTTCAATTTAGTCTATGAATTAAATTTGGTCTACTAATTAAATTGGATCTGTTTAAGAGCTCATCCATCTAGCAATTGCCATTTTTAATTTAGAAGTGGATATTTCCTATAGCATATACAAGGAGAAATGATTTCAAAGTACTCAGAACTGGTCTTATAAAAGCAGAATAGCAGTGAGATCCTGGTATGCTCAAATAGCTCTACTATTTAAACAGAGTCTATATTTAAAAAATCATCTAGCTAACATTTTGTTTATGATTTTAAAGGATAGCATTTCCCTATGGCATATATCGGGAGATATGGATGGTATAAAATCACTCTGGAACTGGTTGAATAGAAACAGCACAGCAACAAGATGTTATTATGCTAAGGTTGATCTACTACTGGACTGAGTCTATGATTAAGAGATTACCCAGACATTATTTACTGTTTTGGTTTTAGATGCAAACATTTCACTTAAGCTAATACCAGGAGAAATAGCTAATTTCGTCGCTTACTGAAATGATCTAATAAAGGCAGCAAGATCCTGGTATACTCAAAAAGCTCTAAGACTTGAACTGTGTCTACAGTTAAGAGCTACCTAGGGACTGGGAATGTGGCTTAGTGGTAGAGTGCTTGCCTAGCACACATGAAGCCCTGGGTTCAATTCTTCAGTACCATATACACAGAAAAAGCCCGAAATTGCACTGGTGCATCAAGTGATAGAGTGCTAGCCTTGAGCAAAAAAAAAAATGCTCAGGGACAGAACCTAGGCCCTGAGTTCAAGCTCCAGACTGGGGGGGGGGGGGAGAGAGAGAGAGAGAGAGAGAGGATTTAAGTAGCTAACATTTGCTATTGATCATGGAGCCAGATGTTTCTCTGTGGCCTATAGCAGGAGAAATGGCTTATTTCCAAGCACTATGGAAATGCTCTAATGAAAGAACCATAGAGGATGGTTGGTGGTGGCTCACACCCATAATCCTAGCTACTCAGGAGGCTGAGATCTGAGGATCATGATTCAAAGCCAACCTGAGCAGGAAAGTCCCTGAGACTCTTATCTCCAATAAACCACTCAGAAAACTGAAAGTGGTGCTGTGGCTCAAGTAGTAGAGCACTGGCCTTGAGCTGAAGAGATGAGGGACAGCGCCAAGGCCCAGAGTTCAAGCCCCACGACCAACCCCACCCCCACCAAAAAAAGAAGCATAGAAGTGAGATCCTGGTGCATTCATCCTGCTCTACTACTTGAATTGAGTCTACCTCTAATAGGTCACCAGCTAAGATCTACCATTTTATTTTGGAAGTTGATTTATTCCTATGGCTCAGAATGGTAGAAAAGGCTGATCTCATTGCCAAATGCCACTGCTATTTTTAAGACAGCATAGGGATGAGATGCTGGTGATTTCAACCTAATCTACTACTTTAAGTGGGTCTCTGTTTAAGAATTCATCCATGTAGTGTCTATTATTTGGGCTTTGCCAGGAAAAAAATATCTGTTTCAAAAACTACATAGTGGCTCTCTTGAAAGCAGCATAACCTCATGTTTCCAGTGTTTTATAGTTGCTCTACTACTTGAGCTGAATATCCATTTAAGAATTTCTTCAGTTAATATTTACTGTTTTTATTTTAGTGGAAAATCTTTCTCTATGGACTATAGCTGGAGTAATGGCCGAATTCAAAGCACTACAGACTTGCTATCATGAAAACAGTATAGCAGAGGTAAACTGGTGCCTTGCAATTGATCTGCATCTTAAACTGGATGAACTCTTAAACATTAACTTGATTCAAGTAATAGAGAAATTTAAGCATAACAGGCTCTTGTTACTATGTTGATTTCATGAGAGCAATTCCATACTGCTTTGAAATCAACTATTTCCATGGCATAAGCCCTAGGGAAATATTTGCCTCTGAAACCAAAATGGACCAGACACTGGTAGCTCACATCTGTAATCCTAGCTATTAAAGAGTCTGAGATCTGAGGATCACGGTTCAAAGTTAGCCTGGGCAGGAAATTTCATGAGACTCTTATCTCCAATTAACCACCAGAAAACCAGATGTGGTGCTGTGGCTCAAAGTGGTAGAGCACCACCCTTGAGCAAAAAGAACTCAGGGAAAACACTCAAGTCCCGAGTTCAAGCCCCATGGCTGACAAAAATTAAAATTAAAACCAAATGGTAATTACCTGAATGAACTCTCAAAAGCTGACTCAGTTCAAATAGTAGAGCAATTGGAATATACAAAGATCTCATGGCTATGCTACTTTCATTAGAAGTTCCATAGTGCCTTGAAGTTCCATATGTCTTCCAGTATAGGTCAAGGGAAATCTCTAAATGCAAAACCAAAATGGTAAATACTAACTGGATGAGATTTTAAAGGTTGACACAGATCAATACTACATAGGTACATGAAAGCACCAGAATCTCATTGCTGTCTCTCTGGTATCAAATAGCTAAGAAATAATAATTTCTTATACTACACTACATTTTCAATTTTTCTGAGATATAAAGTTATACAAACATATATTTCAGACTGCTCAATGGAGGAATGAATTTCTTTTTTCAACTGGATTAATAGCAAGTACTCACAAATCAATTCCTACATAAGTTCACTGGTCTACGTGTTCTGTTCAAAGCGAAACTGTAAAGTCATAGTTCCTAATCTTCACAGCTAGAATGTGATAAAGACATAGGTTATGTCACTGTCAGAAAACTGATATATCTTGTATCTGAATACCTGTATTTATTTTAATTCAGTCATTTTAGTTGTACTGGAGTTTGAACTCAAAGCCTCACACTTGTTACGCAGGTATTGCTACAACTTCAGCAATTTTTGCTTCAGATTATTTTGTAGGTAAGTCCCATGGTTTTTTATTCTCAGACAATAAGCCTCTTACCTATTCCTCCCTGTGTAGTTGTGATTGCAGGTATGAGCCAATAATCTCAGCTTTCTATTGAAATGGGATCTTGCTAATCTATTTTTTATTCCAGTTGGCCTCAAACCTAAATCCTCTCAATCTCCACTTTCTGGTTACCTGAGACAAAAACCACAATGCCTGACCTTGAATTCTTCAAACAGAAAATGGTGCACACATGCACAGGTGAGTACACTTATATACATAAACAATAAAGAAGACATGGTTCACACCAGTAGTCCTAGCTGCTCAGGAGGCTGAGATCTGAGAGTTGAAATTTGAAGTCAACCTGGACAGACAAATCTGATCTCCAATTAACCAACCCCCAAAACCCAGAAGACAAGGAGTAGACTGAGTGGTAGAGCACCAGTCTTGAGTAGTTCAAGCCCCAATACTGTGCACACACACACACACACACACACACACACACGCACACACACACACACACAAAGAAAGAAATGGAGGCTAGTTTATCAGCACACAGTGTAATGTGGGTTGGAATCTATAGATTCCTACCTAAGACCTTGGACAATCCATTTAGTCTTTCTGAGTAATGCTTAGCTTCTTTATGTGCCCTATGAAACCACTCTTGGACATTTGCCCAAAAGACTACTAGTCAGAGCATAATAAAGACATTTGCACAACCAAATACCACAACCAAGTTATGGAAACATTCAGATGAATGAATGAAGGACTCTGCAATGTAAGCACAAAAAGGGAGGGGGGTTCTGCTTTTACTTTTTCTTCTGGTGCTAGCAATAGACAAAGTGTCTTATACTTATTTAGCAAGCTCTGCCTCTAAACTATTTACAATGGGTTTTTTCAAATCCCTGTTTTAATCCCTATTTTTTATTTTTATTTTTTTGCATATGTTTCACTGAGGAATTGAACTCAGGGCCCCATGAATGCTAGACAAGCACTCTACCACTAAGCCACATTCCCTACTTAACCCCTATTTTTTAATCCCTAATTTTTAAGCATAGAAAAGTTGAGATTCCTGACTAAGAACACAGAGAATACTAATTCTGAGATCTGTGCCTAGCTAAATTATGTATGTATGGAAGTTTACTCATCCATCAGGAAGAATGATTTTATGCCATTAGCAAAGAAATGGATGGACATATAAAAAATTATTTTAAGAAAGTCAGGCCCAGAAATACCAAGAACATGTGTTTGCTCCCAACTACTTAAAGATAATAAAATATTTAAAACATTAAACATGAAGATTAAATACAAAATGCATATAAAATAGCCTCTACAAAGATGCACTAAAAAGTTAAACAAGTAGGTTGTTTGTTGTTTATTTGTTTCGCTTATCTGTAGTGGATTTTTGCAAAGGAAACTAATATGTCACTTCAGCTGAAAGCTTTACCCAGGGCACTGGAATCATCCCACAGATAGGCCCCCAGGGAAGAGCTTGATGGTTGTTGTCATCTTTCTCTGGAAAGTTTCTCCCCAAAGTTAATCATGCTCCATACCGTCAAGCCTAGCAGAGCTACTGGTATAAGTACACATTCACTTCAGCTGTTATTTAATGATCCTAATTTCTGAACATTTATTTTGGAGAATACAGTAGTGGTTTAAGGTACTTTAAAGAGATTATAAGTTGAAATCATTCCCTCATTCGGCCTGCTAAAGTTTAATTCCGTCTAATTATTTCATATGGCATTGACTGTAATAGTTTCATAATTTCTAGTATATTAAGCACTTAATATGTTGTGTCATTTGAGATTGCATATTAAATTCAGCAAAGTACATTTTAATGAGAGTTAAGTGGTGTGAATAGATTAATACAATGTGATGTGGGGTTTATCTTGATGCTCCAATTTTGCAGGTCTATTCCAGACTCACAAATTCCTCATCCACCAGGTAAGGGGAGCAATCAGCTGCCAAGGCTCCCCTGGGGGTCTGGTCATTCTTATCTAGTATAGCAGTTTCCAGCAGGATTTCTGGAATTGAGCCCTGCAACCTTACAAAGTTAGCATGACACCATTACTTCTGCTTAGAGGTGAGAAAGCAGAGGTGCAGCAACCAGAAGTTACCTGCTTTGGCTATATCTGGTAATGTTCCTACAATCTGGCCCTTTTGACTAAAAGTCCCTGTAGTTTTTCTCTGTACTACAGCTGCCATCACTGTCACCTTGGGAGTGAATGACATGGGGATTCCGGATACAGGGACTTGGAGAGGTATCCCACTTTCCCTCCCACACCACAACACAGTGACAGCCAAAGAGAAGCTGGCTGAGTGTGTCCTCAGTCTTGGCAATTCTTCTTCTCCAACCTGCTGTGAGAGAGCATCCCCAGTCCTTAAACTCAGACACACCTGGTGCTCATCATCTCTCACCCTGGGATGTGTAGAGGCTAAGGTTTCAATGAACTACGTCACAAAGAGCACTGGAGTGACAGCTCAGCATAAGGATGTACTAATGGTGGGGGTTAAAGCCACAACAAAAGGTTCTCTGGAAGTTCTCCCATTGTACTCTTACTCTCTGGTTGGGAAGCAAGGCCTGAGTCTAGAGAGCTTGGCACAATCTCACAATTGACACCTCTACGTGGGTCCTTTCTCAGGACTCTTAACATTTCTATGCATAGACTTTTCCCATGATACAGTAGGGATTAAAAAAATCCTTTGTATGGCCTAAGGAGGTAATTCAGTGATAGAACTTTCTAAGCAAGTATGAGACCCTGGAGTCCATCCTTAGCAACAGGAGATAACCTCCTAGCCTTCTGCTTACCTCTCAGAACCCTACAACTCTTACAGAACACCAGAAGACTCCTGTGTTTGTCATAAAAGGCAAAGAATCCAAAAAACATTCCGTGTGCTGTCCCCTTTCCCAAAGATATCATTCCCTCTTTCCTTTTATGTATCTGCCAGTCCTTGAGCTTGAACTCAGGGCCGAGCACTGTCCCTGAGAATTTGTGTTGAAGGCTAGTGCTTTACCTCTTGAGCCACAACTCTACTTCTAGCTTTTCTGGTGCTTAATTGGAGATGAGAGTCTCATGAACTGTTTCCTACCCAGACTATCTTCAAAACTACAATTGTCAAATCTCAGCCTCCTGAGTAGCTAGGACTACAAGTGTGAGCCACTGGTGCCTGGCTGTTCATTTTGGTTTTTTGTTGTGCCAGTATTGGGGCTTGAACTGAGAACCTTGCCCTCTCCTTTAGATTTTTCCCCTCAAAGCTGGCACCCTACCACTTGAGTCACACCTCTACTTTGGGCTTTTTGCTGGTTAGTTGAAGATTAGAGTCTCTCGAAAGTCTTCTTGGCATCATTGCTTCTTAATGAGAATATTTAATTACTTGACCCTAAGGAATTAAAGATATCTGGGTAGAGCCGGGCGGGCGCTGGTGGCTCACGCCTGTAATCCTAGCTACTCAGGAGGCTGAGATCTGAGGATCGTGGTTCAAAGCCAGCCAGGGCAGGAGAGACCGTGAGACTCCTATCTCCAATAAACCACCAGAAAACCGGAAGTGGCGCTGTAGCTCAAGTGGTAGAGCGCTCGCCTTGAGCTGAAGAGCTGAGGGACAGCTCCCAGGCCCAGAGTTCAAGCCCCACGAACGACAAAAAAATACATATATATATATATATATATATATATATATCTGGGTAGGCCTGAATGGTGGTCACACCAGTAATCACAGGACTTGGGAGGTTGAGGCAGGTGGATCTTGATTTTTGAGGCCAACCAGGGCCAGTCTGTCTAAAAACAAACAAACAAACAAACAAATAGAAACAAAGAAAACAAAACAATGACATGGGTAAGGGGGAACAGTTCTCATTATAGCTACAAAAAGAAGCAATAAGAGGATTTGCCCCTAACTTATTGACCTATTGTTTTCTTTTATGAAGAGATTCTTTTGTTCACATAGCTATAAAATTAAGGGGGAAAAGAAGGGAGGGAAGTAGAACACACTCTGTGCAGTAGTTCTTATCTGTAAACCTAGCTACTCAGGAGACTGAGGTCTGAGGATCAACATTTGAAGCTAGCCTGGGAAGAAAAGTCCATAAAACTCTTATTTCCAACTAACTACCAAATAGCTAGAAGTGGGACTGTGTCTCAGTGGTAGTTGATCATCCTTGAGTAAAGATGTCAAGAAAGAGCAAAAGGCCCTGAGTTCAAGCCCCAGTGCTGTCACAGAGAGAGAGAGAGAGAGAGAGTAGAACGTGATTCTCTGTTGAGTATTTTTATAGTCCTCATGTACTTCTCAAGTGCCCAGGACTCTTGAGACTCTTTTATCTAAGGCAGGTATAGGAAATCTTTTCTCTACTGAAGACCATTTGGAAGACTATAACATACATGGGCCCTACATACTTATCAATTTAAAATTAGCCTGAGGCTGGGAAGGTGGCTCAGTAGTAGAGTGCTTGCCTTGCATGCATGAGGCCCTGGGTTTGATTTCTCAGTACCACATAAGCAAAAAGAAAAAAGCCGGAAGTGGTGCTGTGGCTCAAGTGGTAGAGCACTAGCCTTGAGCTGAAGAGCTGAGGGACAGCGCCCAGGCCCAGAGTTCAGACCCCACGACCAGACCCAAAAAAAAATAAAAAATAAAAATAAATAAATAAATAAAATTAGCTTGAGCCAGTCTCTGGTAGCTCATGCCTGTAATCCTAGCTACTCAGGAGCCTGAGATTTGAGGACTGCAGTTCAAAGCCAACTCCAGAAAGGAAAGTCTATGAGACTCTTATCTCCAATAAACTACTCAGAAAAAGCTGGGCATGATGCTGTGGTTCAAGTGATAGAACACTAGTCTTGAAGACAAAAAGGCGCAGGAACAGCAACCAGGCCCTGAGTTCAAGTCCCAGGACCTGCAAAAAATAAATACAAATAAAAATTAGCCTAATATACTTGGCCAAACAGTTAATGAACTCACCTCGTACTATGATAGTTGGAATGGCTTCTCTGTGGAGCTGTGTGATGTTAGCTGATATTGATGTTGATACTGGAAATTGCTTTTCTAGGTTTGGTTCAGTCAGTCTGGAGCATAGTTGACTCTTTGCAATGGTAAATTTTGAAAAGAACTGCTTATAGAAGAAAGTTGTTCTAAACACACACACATATACATATACATATGTTAATGTGTCTCAAAATGAGAAATTCCTTGTTTATGTAATGTTTATAGGATTCAAGCAATGGGATATTGTTGTGCCTAGATTTAACGCAACATGGCTTTGCAGCTAAATAATTTTGTGCTGTGATTATCAGTCACATCTGGTTCCACACTATACAATGTAGCAAAATTGTTCAATTCCATTTGTATACTTTTTATGTCCTTCAGTCTTTCTTTGAATGTCTGAATTCATTTTTCACATCACCAGCATACTCAAGCATCACAGAAGTGCTAAGTGACAGTGGCTCACACCTATAATCCTATCTGCTCAGGAAGCTGAGGTCTGAAGATCCAGGTTTGAGGATGGCCCAAAGAACAGAACTTCAGACTCTTTTCTCCAATTAATCACCAAAATCCCTGGCTGGAGTTATTATGACTCAAATAGTAGAGTAAAACCATGAGTGAGAAAAGCAGTCCAAAGCCCTGAATTCAAGGCACATTACCAGAAGCACACACACACACACACACACACACACACACACACACACACACACACGTGTCATTTTTTGTCCTTCCAGAGAAGGGAAAAGCATTACTTTATTCCTTTCAAGTTACACTGTCCACAGCCTTCAAGTGACTTTGTGATTGCTGGTAGGAAGCTAAGAAGTTGGTTAGGGCCCTGTAGCCTGACATTCAGCTCTGAGGCCTACTTGGTCATGTCCACCATCAACACTAGAGCCCACTAATGCTTTCTATCACTGAGCTTGCTGACACTTTCCCTTCCTCTCCATGATCTGCTTGACTTCATCCCATAGTATATAAAAACTTCATGAGTAGAGGGGAAGGGGAATCCCAGAAACAGGTGAACCAATTCAGCAGTGACACTCACTAGACACTATGTTCTAAATGAACTAAAGAGGGCTGGGAAGGTGGCTCAGTTATAGAGTGTTTGTCTAGCATGCATAGGGCCCTGGGTTCGATTCCTCAGCACCATATAAGCAGAAAAAGCCAGAGGTGGCCATTTGGCTCAAGTGGTAGAGCACTAGCCTTGAGCTGAAGAGCTCAGGGACAGCACCCAGGCCCAGAGTTCAGGCCTTACAACTGGCAGAATAAAAAAGAAAAGAAAAAAAAAGAAATAAACTATACAACTTGGAGGAGGGAGGAGAAAAAGTGAGAGAAAATGAGGGAGAGGAATAATACTGTTCAAAAAGAAATGTAGGGGCTGGGAAGGTGGCTCAGTGGTAGAGTGCTTGCCTTGCATGCCTGAGGCCCTGGGTTCAATTCCTCAGCAACACATAAGCAAAAAGAAAAAAGCCGGAAGTGGTGCTGTGGCTCAAGTGGTAGAGCGCTAGCCTTGAGCTAAAGAGTTGAGGGACAGCGCCCAGGCCCAGAGTTCAGGCTCCACAACGGGACCAAAAAAAAAAAAAATGTATTTATTACCTGGCGTATGGAACTATAACCCCTCGGTGCATCACCTTTACAATAAAATTTAAATTAAAAAATAAATCATAAAAAGATAAATGTATATAAAACTTTAAAAAAACATAAAAACCTCATGAACCATGCTCCCAAGACTCAGTGACTCAGTCTAACAAGGTTCAGGCTCAGAGTCATTAACTTCTTAAACTAACAACTATTAAACCCTCTGCTGTTAACACTATTGTTGACATCCTATTTTTGAGCTGCAGTGATGTACATAGACACTCTTTTTGTTGTATGAGGCAATGGTATATGCATATGATTAAATCACATGAGTCAAGACCAAGACAATTCAGTTCTTTCTTGACAAATGCAATGGTACCCTTTCTTTGGAAGCCAACCATGGCTTGAGCACCATCCACAGTCAGGTCACTTGGCATTTCAAATGTTAGATCAAGTTTTTTTTCAAGAACAGAACAAGTGTCACTGGCTTGAACCCAGGGCCTGAACACTGCCCCTGAGATTGTTTTGCTCAAGGTTAGCACTCTACCACTTGAGCCACAGTTCTACTTCTGGAATTTTTTTTGGTGATTAATTGGATATAAGAGTCTCACTGACTTTCCTTCGCCAGCTGGCCATGAACTGTGATCCTCAGATCTCAGCCTCCTGAGTAGGTAGAATTAGAGATGCAAGCCACCAGTGCCCAGCTAAGTCTTCATCTCTTGTAATGCTATGCACGGCTTCCAGTGGACAAAAGTTCCTCTCTCCTGTAACTCTGCTGTTATACTGTGAAGAAAGACAGCCACTTGGACAATGATCATTATGGCTATTGGCCTATTACACACCACAGAGAAAAATTGGAAATCTCCTGCAGAATCCTTTGGTGATTTTTCAATATTTTGTGCTAAGGCAGTAATTCAACCTGAGACTGTTGTCTGAGACAAGCTAACACTCTGAAACAATTTTACTTTCACTGCTGTAATAACTCCACAGCAGTAACCAGGACATAACTTCGTTCATAAACTCTCCTTCAGCTTCTTTGGGATTATCTCGCTTACTACATAACTTGGTAGAATGATGTCTCTGTCATGAGGCCTTGTGAAAGTGACTTGTGAAGAGCATTGATTTTATCTAAATACATGTGCCCTCCCAACTCACTGGTCTGGGCAAGTTTTGAGTGCTAACGGTGCTCCACATTGGCTTTTAAAAATATCATTATTATTATTATTACTAATACATCACCACAGACTAAAGATATACTTTTGCCCATGGCTTCAACAACAACAACAAAATAACCATTTCTCCACTTCTCACAGGCAGATCAATTCTCTGCATCAACTTTTCTTTGTAGTCATTATGTATAAGATGTCACACTTTTTAAGTTTCAATAACTTTGGTGTGTGTGCATGCTTACATTTAAGGTCTTGCACTCATGCTGGGATATTTATTTATAGCTCAGGATATTTTTTAAAGCTCTACCATTTGAGCCACATCTCCATTTCTGGCTTTTTCCTGGTTAGTTAGAAATAAGAGTCTCACAAGTTTCTCTTCCTGAGGTGTCTTCAAACCAAGATCCTCAGAAATCAGCCTCCTGAGGAGCTTGGATTTCAGTCATGAGCCACTGACACCCAGCTTTGATCACTCTTCAAATCCTGCATCTAATATTTGGAACAATGTCAATGTTTGTGCCATGGACTCTTGAGGTCTTTTCTTTGTACTTTAATTTCCACCCGAGACTCAGGTTTAGTGAGGAGTGTTGATTTTAAAATGGCTGGATAAAGTTTGGATTGAAGTTATCATCTGGACTCACAAAGAAGTCAACAACACGCCCTCCCAACATATCCAGCAATAATCAAATCCCTATCATCATCACTGGATCCACACAGTATCTTAATACTCTTCCAACATGTGCCCTCGCTATCTGTCTAGCACTGTCTTCTGAAAAAACTGCAATACAGGCAGCTAGGCCACATGCAGTCAAAAAGAACAAAACATGTCTGCTTTATCATGTGCTTGTATTTATCCTGTCTAACCCATACTGGATATTCCTTATCCCTCAAAATTTACATTCTTATTATGATTCCTTGCATATAAATGTATGTTGCTATGGAAAAATCTCCTAGATTTATTGAATTTTTTGTGTATGTATCAGTACACATACTGTCCTGAGCACTGTCCCTGAGTTTTTCACTCAAAGATGGTGTTCTACCAGTTGAGCCACAGCCCCATTTCCAGCTTTATCTTGGCTACTTGGAGTCTCATGGGCTTTTCTGCCTGAGATGGTTTGAGATCTCAGTCCCCTTAGTAGTTAGATTACAAACATAAGCCACAAGTGCCCAGTTAATTATTGAATTTTGAGTTGCACCTGCAGTTTTCTTGGAAGGGCCAAACAATTTCACAAGCCTTACATGTCCCATGGACTGGACATTGTCAATCCCTGAGCTAAAGTTTTTCATATCCTATCTTACAATTAATCCCCAAGTAACTCTTTAAAATTACCATCATACACCAACTTCTATTGCCTCAACATCAACCAAGTTTCCAGCTCATGAACTCATAGGAAACAAACCAAAATTAAACCAAACCTACCCCTTCCTCCACATTGGCCCTTCCAAACAAAGACACTTTTGCATGGTTTGGTGGCCCCTAGACCCTAGGTCCACAATAGCCTCTTTGCACTGTTCTGGGACCTTCCACGCCTCAGAAAACTGGCATATTTCACTCTTCTAAGGCAACGAAGAAAGAAAAAAATTTTAAAAGGCAGGTGCAGTGGTTTATACCTGTAATCCCAGCCACTTGGGAGACAAAAGATTGAATGGAAATTCAAGGTCATCCGCAGCAAATGTTAGACACCCCTCCCCATCTCAACAAAAATGTAAAATGTGATAGTACACACCTATATTCCCAAGAGAAGTTAGTCAGCCAATGTGTGCCTGATTTCCATTTTACTGAAAACTGATAAAGAGGGAAAGACTGCAGTACCCAATGACCAAGCCAGCCACTTCTCTGTGTCTGATTCCTCCTTGCTCAAAACGCTAAGACTAAGTACCACAGGGAATGCCGACTCCTTTCACAGTGACCTCTGCTGGACGACTGGCTCCAATGATTGAAACTGCCCGCAATGGTCTATCCTGTATCATTAAGTCACAGTGCAAAGCTTACCTCTCCACTGAAGTGGTCATCATCTCCCATTGACTCTTCATTTCACATTTTCTCTCTGTGTGTGGCACACATGCCACTCCTGAGGCTTGAACTCAGAACCTGGGCGCTGTCCATGAGCTATTTTGTTCAAGGCTAGCACTGTACCACTTGAGCCACAGCTCCACTTCTGGCTTGCTGTGATTAATTGGAGGTAAGAGTCTCACAGAACTTTCCTGCCCTGGCGGGCTCGGTGAATAGCTAGGATTACAGCCTTGAGCCATCGCACATCGGGCTCATTTGACGCTTTCTTTACAGCAAGGCTCCTCTGTATTCATCTGGCTCCTTTACCAGAATGGAAGTTCCTGCCCACTGACTTCCCACTGAGCCTGGGGCCTGACATAACAGGTGCTCAGGATTTGTTGAAGGAAGGTCTGAAATGAGTGTTTGCCAACACTCTAAGATCTTTTCTTAGAGACCTACTCTGAAGAAAAGGCCAGACGCTGAAGCCAGGCTTGCTCCAAAATCTCAATTTCTTTTACCTACTAAGAAGGGTGACTGGATGTTGGTGTGATCTCCCAGAGCCTGTGTGTTCACCACTACAAAGTGAGGGTTTGGGGTGATGCCTATAAAGTGCCTGGCCCTTAGCAACTACATGGTCAACTACTACATGGACTACTGAGGCTTCCCACACCTGCAAAGGTCCCTGGCTTCAAAGGCAGAGCATTGATGCTGGCAGGTGAAGCCAAAGCGTGATGCCCTGGGGTTCTCCAGGAACCCCAGCGGGACCCCAGTCTTGGCTAAGGTCCGGGTTGAGGGTACTAGCGTTGCAATGGGCTCCACCAGCAACTCGGAACCTTTTCCTGCGTCTTGGAAATTGGAGACTCCATGGATACCACGGCCCCTCTCGCCAAATAAGCTCCGGAATTTTAGGGAGCTTGGGGACGTGGCGTTGTCACAATTCCCAGCCCAAAGTCCAGGAAGGACAGGTTCCAGGTCCCGCTATTTGCCAACTGGCCCCGAAGAAGCATGCGCAGTGCGCGCACCACGTCCCAGAACTCCACCCCCAGCCTCGCCCGCGGCCGTCTCCCATGATTCCCTAATTTGCATATACAATGAAAGCTATTAGGAAAAAACGACTCATTTTGGCTATTCATAAAGGCACAAACATGTAGTCTAGTATTCATAACGTCATAATTTTTTGAATGTTCAGTAATTTGGAAATACACAATTTATTAGTCACCGTAAGTGTAAGAAATTTCTGGTATCTTACCTTATATAGCTTGCAAGAAAGTCTGTGGTTTGTGTTCGCTTCGGCAGCACATATACTAAAATTGGAACGATACAGAGAAGATTAGCATGGCCCCTGCGCAAGGATGACACGCAAATTCGTGAAGCGTTCCATATTTTGGACCCTTTCAAAGGGTATCTGATTCTCTTCTCCCAATGCTGAACATTGAAGCTGAAGAAGTGTTACCAGAATGTGTCCAATTCCGGTGTAAAACAAACCAAGACCTAGTGTAGTAGCAGAACCTGAGCATCCTTACAGATGTGGGCAGATGATTAAGTACTGGAGGTTGAGCTCTTTACCTGGGTGGTTTCTGTTAGCTTTTTGACTCAAAGATTAGAGCTCTACCACTTGAGCCACAGCTCCACTTCCAGCTTTTCGGTGGTGCATTGAAGATGAAAAGCCTCATGGACTTTTCTGCCCTGGCTGGTTTCCAACTCCAGGCCTCAATTCTCAGCCTCCTGAGTAGCTAAGATTACAGGTGTGAGCCACCAGCACCTGTCTCATTTTATTCTTAAAAAAAAATGATGATGCCCACTATTTATTCTGGGGCCATCCTGTGTCTTTGAGGACAAATGGGCTTTAATATTCTCAACAATCTCACCCTGCGGTATCTTCGTCACCTTTTCTATGGAGTCACAGATGTAGAGCAACCTGAACCAGAAGACGCGACCACTGAGCAGTCGAAACAGCAAGAGACCTCTGAAGGCACAGATCCTAAAAAGACAAGGACCACTGGGTGGCAGTGTCTCATGCCTCTAATCCTAGCTACATTTCTTCCTATTTTCCTGGGAAAGTACCCAGGCCCTTATTTGAACTGGCATCTTCACATTTCAGACTCCTGAGGAACTAGGAGCCATGGGCTTGGGGCCCATTTTTGTTCTTTTCTACAGAGGTGAAACAATGCTTTCCAGGTCATGGCAGACAATTGGAGTCTGTGGGACAGACACTTTTATGTGCATCTGCCTTGGCTTGTGGCTTTCCTCTACACATAGAATTGGACAATTTCTGCCAATTGATTTTCCTTTCTTTTCCCCAAAATGCCTGCTGGCAATTGGGAAAGACGATTCATGGGGACTGACCTAAGGGTTTGTTTTGTTGTTGTTGTTCGGTAATGGGGCTTGAACTCTGGGCATTGGTAATGTCCCTGAGCTCTTCAGCTCAAGGCAAGCACTCCATCACTTGAGCCACAGTGCAACTTCCCTGGCCTAAGTCTTCTAAAAGAACTGTATTCTTTTTGACATGACCAGTTTGGGGGGCCAAAATTAGGAAAGACAAGGTTAATAGTTGTAGAAATTCCAAAGACCTGGCTGACTTTCTTGGCAGAGAACTTGGGTAATTTCCCTACCCTCTGGACACAGGTTGGCACTGAGGGATGCTGTCTAAAACTGGGTATTTGTGGATTTCCAAAGTGTGTCCAGAAAATTCAAAAGGCCAGACTCTACAAAGCACTAGCTTGTCTCCTTCCATGCACAAATGAAAGGCCACAGACTGAGACCCATTCAGGGAATCTTTTATCTCCTGGCTTGAAAAACGAATGAAAGTTATGATCTTATTAAGCACAGATAATATTAGCACTTATTGGTCAGGAGCTATTCCCTGGGCTGTACTTACATTAACTCAGTCATGCACAAAACAGTTTGGAGGCAGGGGATGAAGGGTCACGTTAGTAAGGGCATGTATTCCTGCCGACTCCAACCTCTTGAAAGTTTCCTTTAAAATCATGTTGACATCAAACACAAGAATAGCCCACACAGTACCCAATGTTCCTGAAGGTACACCTTTCACAGCAGTCTTAAAGTTCACAAAGAAGAATTTAAAGTTTCTACATTCACAAGTACAATTATTATCAAAGAGAACAGGAAAAAGTTCCATTAGAGAATACTGAAAGTGTTTCCTCTCAAGCATGGGGTCAGAATTTCACATTATTCCTGGAGATTGAGTTGGGTGTTGTTAATATCTGCCACTTGAATAAATTCTGTACTATGAAAACACCATGAGTCAGAAAATGATGGAAGAGGACCCTATCCTTTTTTTTGGGGGGGGTCCGGTCGTAGGGCCTGAACTCTGGGCCTGGGCGCTGTCCCTCAGCTCTTCAGCTCAAGGATAGCGCTCTACCACTTGAGCCACAGTGCCACTTCTGGCTTTTTTCTTTTTGCTTATGTGGTACTGAGGAATCGAACCCAGGGCCTCATGCATGCAAGGCAAGCAGTCTACCACTGAGCCAACTTCCCAGCCGGAACCCTATCCTTTCTTATTGCTTCTGCTCTCCTTGTAAAGAGGAATGCTTGATGGTGAAGACAACTACTACAGCCAGACATTGGTGGCTCTTGCTTGTAATCATACTCAGGAGACTGAAATCTGAGGATACAGATTCCAAGTTATTCCAGGCTGAAAACCCTGTGAGACTCTTATCTACATTAAACCAGAAAAAAAGCCAGAAGTAGAGGTGTGAATCAAGTGATAGAATGACAGTTTTCAACAGAAAAATTAAGCAAGACCTCTAGGCCCTGAATTCAAGCCCCAGCACAAACATAAACAAACAAGTAAGCTTATACAGCCCTTGGTTACTTCCTCACAACTCAAGCAGGGAGTTTATTTGTGGCAAATGCATTGTCTGACAATTCTTTTGGAGAAGACTTGGAAAATTAAAGTTTACTGATTGGTGCTATCATTTCCTCCAAGTTATAGATAAAGTAGCTGAAGCCCAGAACGTCAGCAATTTGCTCAGTCAGTATCACACAACTACAGAATTTGCACTCTTTTTGTTCGTTTATGCCAGTCCTGGGGCTTGAACTCAAGCCCCAGGAGCTGTCCCTTATGAGCTTATTATCTTTTTCCTTCAAGGCTAGTGTTCTACCAGTTGAGCCAGAGCTCGGCTGGATTTTTGGCAGTCTATTAAAGGTGAGAGGCTTCCCTGCCCCAAATGGCTCCAAATCTCAATCCTCAGATCTCAACCTTCTGAGGAGCTGGGATTACAGGCGTGTGCCACTTAACTAAGCATTGTGCTACCTCTGCAGGGAGAAGGGTGAGGCTGTTTATAACAAGTGGAAAGAGCATACAGATCTACATCTACCTTTGTTCTATTCTAAATTCAAGGTAGAATTTGCATTTCCACCAAGGATCAAGGCTACATTAACAGCAGAAGAACTGGGAATAAGTGGACAGGTATGTGGCCTGGGGCCTTGCAAATTCTGAAGAACTTAATGGATCCTCCTTTGTTTGGGACCCAGTTGGAATAAGAAGAAATTTCCCTATTCTAATTGATAGCAACTTGACATGTACCCCCAAATCTAATCCTATTCATGAAGGATCTTTCTAAGCAGTAAGTTTGTGTTTAATTAACCTTATGCAAATGAGCTTAATTGTTTTGAGTGGCTGTTGTCCAGAAGCACCTAGTGATTTCTTCTCTCAGATTTTTCCAGGAGCCAGATGGACCACCAAATTGCATTTTTCTTTTCATTTGGACATTTATTGTGTGCCTTTGTATCAGAGGTCACAAGAAAGACCAGGGAAGGAACTTCATCCTGGGGTGCTTACTGCCCAGTTTATAGCAATGAACCCATATAACCGAGAATAACAAAGCAAGGCCAAGTGTGCTTTGAGGTCTCCTGGGCTGAGTGCTTTTTCCAACAAGTTGTCAATGGGGGTGGGATGCCACTTACTAGTTTTTCTTCAGGGAATGAAATTTGAACTATGGTCCTTAGTGTCTCCAACTATACTCAGTATCTCTCCCTGGATTTGCTGGACAGTTGGAGGACAAAGACCATCTCTACCATACCACTCTGGAGAGGGGGCTGAATCTTGTGGGGGGAAAAGGCAGTGGGAGGCAGAAGTGATGGGTTTACAGGAACTTCTACCTCCAGATCTTGATGTAGAGCTAAACTTCATGTAGGCACCTCTGGGAAGAGGAATCCCAAAGTAAACATGCTGGGAACCCACCCCCACCCACCATTACCCTTCAGTTTTTCAAGCCCCAAGGTAATGCCTTTGTTGGGTTGGCTGCAGTTGATGTTGGCTGCAGTTTCAGCCTTGGGTTGACTGTAATATCTAAAATCTGTCACAAGGTGGCAACCTTGTGGCGAGAAACAAGACTTAAAAAAAGAAATCTGGTGTGTGTGTGTGTGTTTAAGCATATTTTCCCTATTAATGTTTCATTTAAGTTAATTAGAATCTGGTAAACTAATTAAAGTAGCTACGAGCCCCGCAATCAGCAATAATCGCATAATTATTGATAATTACATCCATACCAATCATTTCGTTATTAACATTTTGGGGAGAATAAACCACTTTTGAAGGGACAAGGAGCCCAGGAGGGTTATTTTGCTTTTTGTGTTGTTTTGAGGGTTTTTGTGTTTTGTTTTGTTTTTTGCAAGGACACCTTCTGGGTTGGATCAGTTTACAACACCCCCCAAACCTCCTTTCTCACTCCACAGCCAGATGAGGTGCCTCTCCTGGCTTGCCACAGCTACCTCCCTGCTTTCTTTTCTCTGTCTCAGGATTATCAGGGCAAGATTATTTTCTAGTCTCCGAACTTCCTGCGGGGTGGTATCTATCTGCTATGGCCTCTTTGGAGAAGCAGAGTGTGACTGTCCAAGGTGCACCTACTCTTCCGGAGAAAGGACATACAATCTTCCAGCACCCTCAATGCAGGACCACTTCCCAGCTCTCCGAGCTACAGGGCGCAAGTCACTTCCTCTCCAGCACCTCTGCTCTGCTGGTTGGCCAGGCCCAGGTGAGGATTTGGGGCTCCCCGAGGGAACCCCACAGGGAGACCAAAGGAAAGGTTACAATTTCAGTTTGCCTGGTGCCCTTCACCAGCATTGTTTCTCTCTTTTCTAGGTTTAGACCTCAGAACCTTCTGGGCTTCAATGGAAGGTCCAGAGCCCCAGTGGGTCTGGCCTGCTGCTTCCATTGGGCTCCGGGACCCCAGGGCTGAGCTCCTTTCCTCTCCCAGAACAGCAGCCCTGCTTGCCGGCTCTGCCCATAGTGAGCCTCCTTTTCCAAGCAGCCCAAGGTCTCCGGCCTGATCCCGGCTTCCAGGGTCTCCGGAGCATGGTTGCTGGTCCTGACAGCGGCCGGGGGTGCTCTGCTTACCTTCCAGATCATTTCCCTGAGCCTCAGAAAACACAGGCTTGAGTGTCAGTTTATAGGACCTGGAAACCAAGAGCAGGGGTGGGGGGAAGTGGCCGCAGGACCTTTACTAAGCTGATGAGGAAATCCAACCCAGGCTGAATGACTCTCAATACAGTGCTCCTTCACACTATGCCCTACGTGGGGTGGGGTGGGGTGGGGTTGGGGGTCTGCAGTTTACATCGGTTATCTGTGGACCCACCAGTAGATGCGGTGGAAAACGAGAAAGCAGGGTGGGACTTCTCCCACTGCAATTTAGCCTGGCCTTGCCTCCATACTTGGTTCCTCCACAACCTCAACTCCACTTGAACTATAATGGAGGGAATATTAAAATATGGCCCAGGGTCTTTTCGGGGCCCACGGAGGACATCTGCGCATGAACTCCAAGTCTTTTCCAAGTTCCTGGGAGACAGACTTCATCCCCACCCCCATCCCCACTCCATCCACAGCACCCATGGGTTAGCCCCAGGGAGCAAATTCCCATCTTACCCTAATTCCCAGCAGGTCTTTAGAGAAGCTTCTAGTCCCTGAGGGTCTTTCCCTTCTCAGAAATGGTCAAGAAACAAGTCTGAGTTTCTACTAGAGCTTGAGGGAAGGGACCAGGGGCCAAGTAGGCCCCTTTCCCCAGCCTGGACTCAGAGGGGTGGGGTGGCCTGAGGGGAATACGGGGTGTGTCTAGGTGCTTGGTAGAAAGGTTGCAGGCCCCTATTTGACCTGAGGAGAGATGATAGAGCACCTGCCCAGAAAGTCTAAGGCCTGGATTCCAAACCCCCATTCACCACAGCTGTCTACCTGAGTTGTCATGATTCCAAAACCCATGGGGCAGTTTCTGCACTGCACCTGTGGTACAATGTGGCCCCCTTTCCCCAAGCTCTAACCCCACCATCCATTCCCACTTCGGCAGCCCCAGAAAGTGACATTTTTTTTTTATTATTAAAAACAAAAGTCACGGATACAAGATGATCTTTCCAAGTAGGCTCAAGGTGGTAGCTATCTTGTGAGTCAGGTGTTGCCCTTTTAAAGTGCTGTTATATCGTGAGGTTACAATAAAATAATAATACAAAGCAAAACAAAATCCAGTGAGAAATGCTCAGTAGGACTGAAAATAAATCCAGGAGAATAAAGAAAAAAAATAATTTACAGCATAAATAAATTGAGTGAACCTTTATACTAAACCAAGAGACTCACAGTACATTTATATCCATTGCACATAGCCACTTTGTCTTTAGGAACACGTTTCAGACATAGACGAAGGGAGCCCAAGCAGGCGCCAGCAAAGTTGTAGTTGTATTCACAATACTGGGCCTAGGCTGAACACCCTGGCAGGTGGTAGGGAGAGATCTCCCTTCCCCTTTCTTGCCTCCTCACCCCACCCCCACCCCTTAGGTCCAGTTAACCACTTGAGGTCCGATGTCCAGAATTTCAGTGGAGGGGCGAGGCCATATTTACACTGGGAAATCAGTGGGCCCAGGAGGGGGCAGGCAAGGCCGGAGCCTAGGAGGATGGCAAGCAGGCCGCTGTATTTACATCAGTGGGGTTCCAATGGCTTGTTCCTCGCTCTGGACCGCTGGGCCAGCGGGTATTTACAAGGAGCAGCATGGCTTGAAGGCTCTTGGGTGTGTCCAGGCCGGCCCTAGGGCATCAGCGGGGGTTT
The DNA here is from genome assembly GCF_000151885.1 of Dipodomys ordii. Classification (NCBI taxonomy): domain Eukaryota; kingdom Metazoa; phylum Chordata; class Mammalia; order Rodentia; family Heteromyidae; genus Dipodomys; species Dipodomys ordii. The sequence goes on from NW_012267227.1 coordinate 54,443, forward strand.
GAAGGAGCAGTTGCCAGTACAGTGGCGAGGTGTCAGCATCTTGCAGGAGAAGTGGTGCAGGGCATCATGGGCTTCTGGGAAGAGAGTCACAGGCACCATGTTGGCCATCATTATGTGCCTACACAGAACACCAAGTTTTCTAGCCCCCTTCCCAGACCTTGCTCAACCCACTGGACACAGAGGGAGAGAGCCTTGCTGATTCAGAACCACTGCTCTGGTTCAATAGCCTCATTTGACAGAAGAGGAAACTGAGGCACAGAGAATGAAAGATCCATTTGCTGAACATCAAAGTAGAATCAGAAGGCAGACTTTTCACAAGCCCCAGGACTCAAAGGGGCTCTTTTTCCCTACATTGTCGTTATAGAAAAACCCATTACAATCAGTTCTCACTTCTCCTCTGTTTCTACTCCAAGTAACTCCTGGTCTTCCCCCACACCAACACCACTATGGATTCATACATTGAATCACACGGCCACGCCCTGTCTTGTTTCCTGATTCCTCACCTTTCAGTTTCTGCTGGATGGCATAGCGCGCCTTCCGCTCTTGGTCCAGTTCATTGCACAAGGTATCTGGAAAACAGGGAGGAAACATATCACCCGCTGGCTGGCCGGCAAGAGTAGCTTGGGTCACAGCCCAGGCTGCTTTGTCTCCACTACCTATCTCTCCCCACCATCACCACCTCACCTCCCCACCCCCACCCCTGCACAGACCCTAGCATAGCAGAAAACAATGCTGCAGAGACTAGGTAGGGTGGGGGTACCAAGGCACCAAACTGCCGGCTGGCAGAGGGAGGAAATGGCCTGGGATGGCGCTTAAAGGCAGACGGAGCTAACCAAAATTAAAGCAAACTTAGGCATTACTTCCCAGGTAATTTTACGCCTCGATTTTTAATTTAGAAACCATGGAAATTGCCGCGATAAGAAGTTCAATCACTCCATGTAATGATGCCTGCAAGCCGTTTGCTGGGCTCGCTTGCCATTCGGAGGCTAATCAGAGTATACAAAGGATATTAAATAAAAAAAATAATTGTTAAATTACCTTCCATTTAAATCTAAATGACTGAGCCAACATTGAGGCTCCTGCCAGAGGAGAAGCGGTTATGGCCGCATACACCTCACCTGATTCTCGTCTTACCTCTGACGATTTGCAGCTGTTGCACCATTTCTTCTCGATAAGCCAATTCCCTCTTCATTTGATCCTGAAAATTATCTGTGCAAATTGATTAAGTGAGAACTATAACACACAGCCTCCTCCCCCCCAGCTCCCCAACTCCACCAACCCCTTTCCTCTACCCCAGTCTCCCTCCCACCTAGTCCCTAGCCTAGCTAGAAACGCTGGAGAGAAGAGTTTGGGGTTCCCTCTAGGTAGCAGCCACCAGCACCTCGCAGGTCCCCAAAGCAGGTCGCGTGGCAAAGGTGACGCTGGAGAGGTGGGATAGGGAAGAATGGACGCACCTTTGAGACTTTGGAATTCTCGCTCGAGCTTCTTGCGGAGCTCCATTTGCTCTAAGAGCAATTTTTGCAGTTCCTCTGTAGAGAGAGGGCGGGAGGAGAGGTGGCTGAGCATAACCCAGGGGCCTATTATTATGCACAGAAGTTCTGCCCTAGGCAATGGTTCTGGGACAGTCCTTTAATTCTCTGACTTCCACTTGCCTCCAAAAGATTTGACCAAAGACTTGGTGCTACAGGGTAAGATTTCCAAGAGAATCCCAATAGGTGGATCTAACCCGTTTGGGATTTCTGGGCCCTTGGTCCAGGAAATAATTATTTTGAAATCTGCCTTAGAGTTGTTCTTATTTCCCTAACTTTTGAAGATGGTCCACAAATAGACTGATTCCCCCACTTCAAATGACACTGCCAATCCCTCCTTTCAATACAAATGAGGAAAAATCTGGTCAAAGTCATGGGCAGGGGGCTGGGAAGGTGGCTCGGAGGTAGAGCGCTTGCCTTGCACGCATGAGGTCCTCAGCACCACGTAAGCAAAAAGAAAAAAGCCGAAGTGGCGCTGTGGCTCAAGTGGTAGAGCGCTAGCCTTGAGCTGAAGAGCTGAGGGACAGCACCCAGGCCCAGAGCTCAGGCCCCACCACCGGACCCCCCCCCAAAAAAAGTCATGGACAGCCTTCTCAAAGAAATAGACATATTTAACAACTTATCTACAGTGTTAGGAGGTTCAAGGATGACCCACAAAAAGAAAGAAAAAGAAAGAAAGAGAAAGAAAGAAAGAAAGAAAGAAAGAAAGAAAGAAAGAAAGAAAGAAAGAAAGAAAGAAAGAAATCAGTGCCATAAACTGCCAAATGAAGCATCAGCTATTCTCACAGTAATGGGATATTCTGAAAAATTTGTGCCTAGAGAACGTGGATGACTGCTAACCATTTCCTTCTCGCACCAATTCACGGCTTTGTGCCATGAAACCAGTTCCAGAGAAGTGGAAAGAAAGGCTTTCCCTGACCACGGGGCCCTGGGTTATCTCCTTCCTCCTCATGGAGAGGCTCTTTTAAAACAGAGTTCAAGATCCCCTTCTTTCTGTGCTCCAGTGGCTCACACCTGTACTCCTGCTACTCAGGGAGATGAGATCTGAGCATTCAGCTTTGGAAAGTCCACTTTCTCAGAAAAGTCCCCGAGACTCTCTCTCCAATTAACTAGCAAACAGCCAGAGTAGAGCTGTGGCTCCCGTGGCAGAGCACAGGAACAGTGCTGAGGCCGAGATGAAGCTTCAGACTGATACCAACCAGAGAGGGGGTAGAGGGGAGAGGGAGGGGGGGTAAGGAGGAGAGGGAGAGGGAGGGGGAGAGGGAATGTGTGAGAAAGAGTGCTTCAGGTCATCTTCTACCCTTTGAGGGTTATGCAGCTAATAGGGTTGCGAGTTCCATTCTACAAACTAGCCCCGGACTTTGTTAATGCATTAATAGCTATATATTAATTCCAGAGAGAAATTGTTTTTTTTTTTTTTTGAGTCCGGTAGTGGGCCTGAACTCTGGGCCTGGGCGCTGTCCCTCAGCTCTTCAGCTCAAGGCTAGTGTTCTACCACTTGAGCCACAGGGCCACTTCCGGTTTTTTTCTTTTTGCTTATATGGTGCTGAGGAATCAAACCCAGGGCCTCAGGCATGCAAGGCAAGCGCTCTACCACTGAGCCACCTTCCCAGCCCTCCAGAGAGAAATTGATTGTAACCTCTCCCAAATTCCTAAAATAAGTGCCTCACTGAAGTCATGATCTTCAGAAAACAAGTCTCTTCTCCATGGAGTTGAGACCTAGATCAAGTTCTGAGACTCATTACTCACTGGATTATTCAAAACAGACTCGGGCCTGGGGAATGCAAAGTTCCAATAAAGTTCCAATAAACTTCCTGCAACTCCTATCTACACACAGACTTAATATACCTATGAGCCATGATTGCTCAAAGGATTACCCTTTCTATTCAATGAATTGAAAATGGATCCCCCTCCGCAGGCATGTTTCCCCACACACCCACTAAATGGCACCCATCTACAGGAAGGACCTATTATCCTCAAGCACAATGTACCCTCATCTCACAGATTTAACCTCACCTCTTGCCAGGTTTTCTATATCTTTCTCCACCAGCTGAGTTCCAGTGACATCCAAGTTGAGCCCATCATCGCCTGGGATACAAGAGCAGGTAAGAGGGTTTCTGTCCTGAGAGAGACCTTCAGAGAAGGAGAGGTGAGCTTCCTGGACACTGTGCCAAGGAGACATACTCCAGCCTCCTCTATAGTGGCACCCCCATATTTTCTTAGTAGCATCAATTAGTTGCACAAGAGGATTTCATTGTGACATGTCAGGATATACACTCAATGCACCTAAATCAGATTCTCTCTCGCTCCTTCCCAAGCCAGACTCAACAAGCTTCATTGTTCCATTTCCACAAATGTTTATAAAGCATTCTGACCATATTTACCCAATCCATTTGCCTTCCACCATACCCTGGAGAAGACCTGTTTTACACTCCAGTCATTTTTTTTTAAGTATATGCTTAGGGGAGACAATAAAACCTGTACTATACACCTTCCAAGTCAGTAAGGCAGGGGATAGGACAGTGTATAATCCATGTAGATGGGCTCCCCTGGGACAGAAAGTGCCCTTTGACCTATTTAAAGTCCTTTATTTTCTTTTTCTTTTTTCCAGTCCAGTCTTGGGCCTTGAACTCTGATCCTGGGCACTGTCCTTGAAATCTGATCCTGGTCACTGTCCCTAAGATCTTTTTGCTCAAAGATTGTAAGCTACCACGGGAGGTACAGCACCACTTATGGGTTTTTCTGTGATTAACTGGATCCAGATCAGAGTCTCATGGACTTTCCTGCCCCAGCTGGCTTCAAATCACGATCCTCAAATCTCAGCCTCCTAAGTAGTTAGGATTACAAGCATGGGCCACCAGTACCTAGCCCCTCTTACTTTTATTTATTTATTTATTTTTAGTATGACCCCCCTACCCTTATCCAGAAAAAAGCAATTGACTAAATCTGGCACAAACGTCCCCTGCAATACATATTTAAGTATCTACTCAAGCAGGAAGCGAATTGTTTGCAAATCTGTGAAGATCAGAGAACCCTGGGTCTCCATCTGCAGCCTATGGGGGCGGAGGAGGGAGGGGGAAAAGGCAACGGGGGATTCTAAGGCTCACCTCGATCTGTATTTGTGGGGCTTGGCTGGGAGACACTCCTTTGGTCTGAATAGGATTTCCTCGTTTCCAAATCATCGGTGGTCGAGTGATTGTCTTCCTTATCAGGTTCTTAAAGGCAATAAACCGAATTTCAAGGAGAGGCAAAGAAACCATGACCCGGATACCGACATAGCTTCCGCAGTTAGAACGCCCAAATCCTAATTAGAAACCTAGTGGCCGCCGCTGGTTCCCGGCTGCGCGCCCAGGCGCACACCCTGAGGCTTTGGGTCGGGCCACTCCCTCCCCACCCCACCCTACCCCCACCCCTGCCCCCAGCCCCAGTCTCGGGTGCGTGCAAGGGCTGCTCCTCTCCCGGCGTGGTCCTCACCCCACCCTCGCCCCAGCCCCTCGGAAAAGAGCTTGAAGAGCAGCCGAGCCCACCAGGGACCAACGACCTACATCGCGCAGATACTAGGGCACCGCTAGCACGCGCGGCCACTAGTTGTCCGCGCGACTCCGCAGAGATCTCATCCCAGGCATTGACCTTCAGGTCTTAGTGACGTACGGGGGGCGGGGGTGGGGATGGGGGTAGGAGGCCTTGTCGGGGTAGCTCTGGTGGCACGGGGTGCCTGGATTTCGGAGACCCCCCCCAGGCCTCTCTGCTGGGCTCAATGTGGTGCCCCCAACACAAGGCCAGGGCTTCCCTTCCCACTCGCGCGTTGGGGCGCAGCTACGCCGGCGATTGTGCGGTACCCAAGTGGGCAGCCGAGCGCCCCGAGGTTCCACCCAGACCCGAATGGCCGCAAGGGGACCCCGAGGCCCAACACACTCGCTGAATGAGAGGACTTGAAGAGGGTGCCAGACGCGGTTGTAAAAAGGTTTCCGCACACGTAAGAGGTGTGTTGGGACGTCGTATGCATGTGTGATGACCGAGGGGGTTGTCACTGCTTTTAAGTAACCAAACCGTGGGAGCTGGGTGTTGGCGCTTAGCATCATTTTTATTTCAGTATTTTCTCTCTCCCCCTCCCCCCCACCTTCCCCCCCTCCCGCGCCTCTTCCTTCAAAAGGCCTTCCTGGGCCTCAGCCCTCCGCCAGCAGTTCCCTGGGTGACAATGGCGTTACCGTGGGCCTCGGGGGTGCAGAGATAGGTGGCCGCGGACCCCAGCGCCGCCGTCGCGCTCTTCCCAAGCTCGTCCCTCTCGGGCGCGTACACCTGCTGGCGGCCAAGAAATGACAGGCAATTGGGGGGGTGGGGTGGGGAGGTTGGTGTCTACCCGGAGCCCCGCAGGGGCCACGGGAAAGGCCGAGCGAGGGGGGGGGGCTGGCCCAGGACGTCGTGTCCACGGGACGCGAGTGTCCCGGGGCAGTGTTGACGCATGCATCCTGGCTCCCTCCGTGTCCGAATCACGGGGAAGTCGATTCGGGGTAATTATTAGCACACCCCGGGAGCAAATGACTCCGAACACAAAGCGGCTCCCCAGCTCCCCCCCCCCTGCTGATGGCTGCCCCCCCCCCACTTCCCGCGCAAGCCTCGTGTTCTGCATTGCCCCCTCTCGCCGCTGCCAGCCCTGCTCCGGGCAGAAATGACACCTTTCTCATCCGGTTAATGATTCGGGTTTTTAATGAACCGAATGGAAATCCATGTACAGGTGTGCGCATCCAATTCCAAAATGGATGATTCTGGCAAAGCCACAGCCTAGCCTTCCATTCCCAGTCCTGACAGTTCTGAGGGTCACTCCCTCCCCCACCCCACCCCACACCCCGGGACTTCGGAGACCGCTTCCCAGCAAGCAACTCCATGGGTCCCCAGGCCAGAGTTTGGGGAGACTGCAAGGCTGCCAGGTCGGGTGGGTGAGGACCACCAGGACGCAGTACTACCTGGGGCCAGACTTGGGGGACAGGCTGCGCCCCCCCTCAACTGGTTAATGTTCCTTGGGAACATTAGCTGTCCCTGGCACGGAGACCACTTTTCTCTGGTTCGGGAGGGGGGGGTCCCCCCACTTCCTCCAGACCTCTTTTATTTCTCTTACTGCTTTTCTGGGACTGTCTGCCTGTTCCCCTCCATTTCCATCGACAAAAACAAAGCCCACGCTCTCCTCCCGCGGGTCCCCTCTCCATCCCCTTCGCACACCTTTCAAACCCCTCAGATTTGGGGTTTCCCTCGAGGCCCACACCCCACCCCACCCCGCACTCTCGAGCTGAGGCCTGCTGCCCCGCAAGCCCGCGGTGCGGAGCTGGAGGCGGGGAGGCGGCTCTGGCGGGAAGGCCGGGCACGGGGCTCACCTTGGCCGTCGCGGGGCCTCCCAGAGACCCACAAGGCTCTCGAAGCTCGTAGCCGCCGCTCGGCGGGCTCCTCTCGGGTCTCCGGACCGCGTCGTCGGCCGCCAAGTCCCCAAACGCAGCCCCATCGCTGGCGGCTGGCCCGAGGCGGCGCCGGGGACGAGGGCTTCCGCCATCGGGAGAGTCTGCGGGCCCGTCTGCGCCCGAGGAGGCGGCAGATGGGGGCCCGATCCGCTGGTCACTCTCTGGGCCACCTCCTCCGCTGGGCGCGCTAGGCTCGGTCTCATCTTGGGCGCTTTCATCGTCGGGGAAGCGGTTGGACTCCACGTCCACCTCCGGCTCGTCCGCAGTGTCCACGTCGGGTGAGGCGGAATGGTAGCTGGAGCTGCCCTCGCTCAGGAAGTCCGGGCTCACGTAGCCGCCGCCGGTCGCGGTGCCTGGGCCCGGCCCGCGAGCAGGCCCCGCGCCGTACGCCTCGCGGGCACTGCCGTACAGCTTGGCGATGCTCTCCGCGTCCTTGACCACGGGGCGGAAGGCAGACACGTAGGAGCC
>NW_012267227.1:62773-111482 GCF_000151885.1 Dipodomys ordii
CCCGCCATTCGCGCTGCTTCCTTGCAAGGAGAAGGTCCGCTTGCGCGTGCCGCCGTTAAACATGGCCTTGACGTCCTCCCAAGCGTGGCTCAGCTCGTCCGTGGCCGACTTATCGCTGAGTTTGAGGTGCCGGCGCCACGAGTTGAAGTTGGCGGCGTCAGGCTGAGTGTACTTGGCGTCGGGTGTGCGGTGCGAGTGGAAGATGAACTTGTTCGGTGAGAAGTACATGCTGCAGTAGCCGCATTTGATGCACTTGGCACGCGAGCTGTTGTAACGCGCGGGAATGAAACTGCCACGCGAGCCCCACGCACACTCGTGCACCACATCGAAGGCGAAGTTCTCGGGCAGCTTGGGGGGCTTGTGTTCACCGAGGAATGACTTGCACAAGCGCTCGGCCTCTCGCTTGGTGATCATGCCGCAGCGGCGCGAGGAGATGGGCATGGCCCCGGCCCGACGCAGGATCTCCAGCTGCACCGGCGTGCATTGCACGCACGTGATGCCCAGGGCCACGCGCCGATTGTGGATCTCATTGTAGCTGTAGTTCTTGAGGAGGGTGTTGGAGATCTGCGCCAGGCACAGGCGCTCCTGGCCGTCGATGACCAACGACACGATAGGCACCCCGTACAGAGACGTCTCGCCCACTTGGTTGGGCTTGAGGGCGCTAGAGCCCGAGTAGGGCTGCAGTTCTTGTTTGGAGTTGGGAGATGAGCTGCCCTCGAGTCCCGGCCCCAGCTGGGTGGTCAAAGCCTCCATGCCGCCGCTCCTGCGAAACAGAGAAAGCAGAGGGCAGATGAGCCATTTGCAGCGCCAGAACCACCAACAGCACGGGGCCCGCCCAGCGAGGCGCCCGACTGGGGCGCGCCCGGGACACCAGACTGAGGGGGGGGGGCCTAAGCTCATTCGCCTCCCTGGACGGGAGTCTTTTGTTTTTCAAACTGGCGTTGACACGCAAACAAAAGGGGGCTTAAGACAGACGTTGGGGATGCGGGGGATGATCCAGCTTCAAGGAACCCAGTATAGTTTGTTTGTTTTTTTCGAACTGGGGGAAAAAGTGAGACCTATTGACGGAGAGTGACTTGCCCAGGGCCACACAGTAATGCCATTGCCAAATCCCGGCTGTCCCGCGGGTGCTCAGATTGCCGCGCCTTCAACCACCCTCTCAAGTCTTTGCTGCCAGCCTGGCCCTAAAGCCCAGACTTTGGGGATCCGCGGCCCCTCTGCTCAGTAGCGCACAACAGACGAGCACTGGGCGGGGGGGCGTTGCGAGAAGGGCTGGGAGGCGAAGGAGGGGCGGCCACTGTTCATCTCCAGACTGAGGGTGGGGTGAGGAGAGCAGGGAGGAGGAGGGACCTCCTCGCAGTGGAAGAGGCAGAGGCCACCACTGTTCGCGTGCGTGCGGAAAGCTACCCTCTCCAAAGCACGTCATTTACGCCCAGACCCAGGGTGGCCCTTACTGCACGGCTCCTCGCTGACTGGCTTCTGGAGACAACAGTGCGGGTTTCCACAAACCCGAGTTTTTCTTCTGACGCCTAGCGCCTCGCGTTCGTTTGAGCAGCAAGATTGGGGGTAGATATGTCAAACTGTTTTCTTTCCAGACATCAGTGGCACCAGGCTAGTGCAGTTTCTCACCATGTTTTCTGCATTCCAGCTGGTTTCCATCTAGGCCAACGCTTGGGACAGAGTGATTCTCAAAGAAGTTTCTCAGGAGCCACTTATTTCCTTTCCAGTTGCCCACTCCCTCCGCTTCCCTCCGCATATGCCTTTCTCAGGACGGCGAAGGCGACCTGGGGCCCAGGGCTTCTTATTGGGGTGGGGGAATTCTCCTCTCTGAATAACCCTCATCTCCTGGGCTAGCAGGAATCCCTGCGAACATTGGAACTCACTTTGCAGCTTTAGGCACCAAAGTTCCTGTGGGTCCCGAGATTTGCTCTCTGGACAGGGAATGGAGGTCGCTGGGCCCACAGTTCTAGGGGGACCAGGAAAATGATGTTTTTAGGGCCTTTTAAAAAGGTCTTCCGGCTCAGCCACGTGTCCTCAACAGGCAAAGCTCCAACCTGGTCTACAGCTCGCAGGTGCTCCTGCTGCCCCCGGGCAGCCCCAGCCAGAGGGTGCCGCCCTTAGACGAGGCTGGAAAGGCAAGCCTGGTTTGAAATAGCTTCAGCCTGACTGGGATTCTCAGTTCCAAAGCCTTCAGTGAAGAAACTGGCATCCACCATCTGTTTGTCTCTCTCCCTCCTTATCTATTTGTTTAGGTGTTCCTCCTATCTGTCCCTGAACTGTCTCAGCCAGCTCCCTCTTCCCGCCCCCCTTCTGTCCAGTACCTTCTTCAAGCTATTTATCCATTATCTGTCTCATCTTTTTATATCATCCAATCAAGCTAAAAACAAGTGACCCTCCCTTCACATGGAGGTGCCTAGTAACATTATAGGCGGCAGGGAAAAAAAAAAAACCCCACCACAACAACATCGTCCTAACTCCCTGGTTGAGGGGTCAACTAGACAAGCTACACGCCCCCAGGGAGGGCTCCCAGGCCGGCTGCGGAGGTGCTGGGGGCGCGCAGCACTGGGGAAATGACGAGGGCTTCTTGGTTTCCCTAAATAGGCAAATGTGCCAGGGCCCCGCATACAGTGAAGAGAGCACCCAGAGCCAAGCGCGCCCTTCCCAAGCCGAGAGTCCCGGGTCCCCGCGAGCGTTTCCCTAGTTAATGAAGGGGGTCTCCGGACCCTGGAGCTAGGAGAAGGGGAGGGGGGCCTTAGGAAAGGAACAACATTTGGGGGCCAAAGCGGAAAGAGCGGGCAAGGGGCGGTACGTGGAGACCAGGAGCAGCGGCCAGGGCAGGTTGGGAACCCTCTCTGGCGCCTGGGGCTTCAGGGGCCAGTGTGGGGCGAGTAACAAGGCGGGAGGCGGGCAGCGGTGGGAGCGAGGCGGTGGAGTCCTTAGGTATAATAATTATGGCGGGGGGGAGACCCCAACAGACACAAGAGTCCAAATCAGAACTAAACGAAAAAATGATGTAGCGGCGGGGCACAAGAATGGCCGGCTGTGGGTCGCGGGTACTCACCGTGCGGCGGCGGCTGGAGCCGGGCTAGCGGTGAGCGGAGGTGCGCGGCGGGCGGAGCGGCGGGCGGGAGTCCGGGGATCCGCCGGGTTCTCCGGGTGACGGCGCGGCCCCTCCCCGCGCGCGCGCACAGCCACGCTCCCACCCGCGGCCCCTCCCGCTCTCAACAGGCGTTGGGCGCCAGGGTCCTAGGCGCAGAGACTTGGGTCCCAAATCGCGGCCCCCCGAGGCCGACGACTGGCCGGAGGAAGAGGCCGAAGTCTGGAGCGCATGGCGTGGCGGTGGGCACCAGCGCCGGAGTGTTGGAGGCCAGCGCTGGGAGGGCACGTGTGACAGCTGCGAGCCTGGGCGCCACACCCACCCACCACCCCGCTCAGTCACTCCAGCCCTCCCCGGCTTCACTTGCCCGCGGGCCACGCGCGGTGCCTGCCGCCTTCGCCGCCGCCCGAGGGCTGTGCGTCCCAGGTAAGCGGCCACACACACCTGCGGCCCGCGTCCTGCGCCCGGAGGCCCGCTCCCGGCAGAGAGTGGGAGGAAGGACCTGGGGCCACAAAGTTTACCCTCCCAAGAACCAAGTAGGGACGGTGGTGGAGCGCTCCCGCCAAGGGGCCGGGAGCAGAGTTGAGAGGACTCCAAAGGAAGGAGCCCCGGAAACGGATCCCTGGCTTTCTGGATGCAGGGTCACCAGCAGTGGGGACAGGGACTAGTGCACCCCGCATTAGAGAGAACCCCAGGAAGAGGCAGATTCATCCAGCTCTCTTTTTGTTCCTGACTCCGGCAGGAGATGCCAGGAAAGCTCCAGTTGGAGAGAGAGAGAGAGAGAGAGGCCCTTCTGTTTCCTTTTCTGGATACAGGATTGGGGAGCGGGTTATTCTCTCCCCTCAACCCCAGCTTTGAATACCTCTCCTCATCCCCAGCAGCAGGACGAGGGCCGAAGATCGAGTTATTTCTGGGAGCAAACTGGGGTCAACTACTCTGTCAAGTCCGTTTTCTAATGATGAGGGCCCCACCCGCCTCACGCAACAGACACCCCTTGACACTTTTCTCCCCAAAGCAGCGCAGCTCTGTCTCTGTCCTGTCTCTGTCTGTCTCTTGCTTTCTCTCTCTTCCCCTCTCTCCCTCCACTGACCCGTGGACGCTGACCGTGTCCTTGTCACTTTGCTCTTTTTCAATCTTGGCTTCTACTTTATGAGTCGCACTGTTCCCCCCCCCCCTCCTCGCCCTCATTTGGGCGCCCATTCAGCCACTTCCACCCCCATTCTTGCCCCAGTGGCATTAAGTGTCCTTAATGGACACGTTAATTAAACTGTAATTAATCATACTGTCCAGCCCAAGTTTGAACAATTACCCTAATCAAACAGAAGTTAATAATGGCAGGGATGGCCCCGGGCACCGTGGGCTGCCCGCGCAGGGGGCTCAGCGGCCACAGGCGGCTGTGGGCCGGTGGCAGCAGAGAGCGGAGAGCGGCTGCAGCAGCCTGTCCTTGGAACCCGAGCAGTGCCATAAATCTTCCTCGGGTAGCGGCTCGGGGTCACCCTCGTCCCCCCCCCCGCCCCCTGTTTCCTTCTCGATCAGGGTTATGGGTCCTTTTCCCTCCCGCCTCTCTGCTATTCCCTTCCCTTTCTCTGCCGCATCTCCCTTCTCTCTCTCTCTTCTCTCCAGGACCCCCGTGAAAAGTCACTAGAGCCCAAACGGATTGACCAGGCCTAGTTCTCCAAAGGAGGAATAGCCAAAGTGTTCTTGGAGCCCGGTTTGAGGCTCAGTGCTCACATCTAAAACAGGTTCTTTCTTGTTTTTACCTCCCTCAGTCTTTTTCTCTCCCTCTCCCTTCCTCCTTTCCTTCCTTCCTTCCTCCCGCCCTCCTTTCCCTCTCCCTCTCCCTCTCCCCTCCCTCTCCCTCCCTTCCTCTCTCTCTCTCTCTCTCTCACACACACACACACACCCTCCCTCCCTGCCTACTCCCTCTCCCTCTGACCCCTCTCCCCACCCTTACCTCTTTCCCTTTCACTTTCTTCCAGTTAAGCCTGCTCTGTCCCTCTTTTTCCTTCCATTTCTGACTCCTCCGTTCCAGTATCTTTCCCAAGAGAAGCTTCTATCCCACTCCAACTCTGCCACTCTCCACACCCCCTTTTTCCCCTCTGAGGAAAACAGAAACCTGTTTTCCACCCCAGTTTGAGGGCTACCTCTGGTCCTCTCCCTTGGTCCAGTCTCCCCCATACCATAATTACAATCTCACTTGGTAATTATTCTTAGACTCCTAATGATTTTTTTTTAAAGCAACAGCAGGATTCTGTATGGTGGTCGTAGCTGATGGGAAGCTGGCGGCCCCTGGGGAGGGGGTAGGGGGTAGAATGGAAGGATGGACAAGGTCCCCTGAGGAAGGCCTCCTTGTCCTGGCTCTTTTGTGCTGAAAGAAGCCACAATGATTCTAGGGTTAGCCTCAGGATTTTCTACAGCCGGAACTCCAGATCCCGAGAACCTTTTATACAAAGAATCCCACCCTGGGCTACCACGCACAACAGGGTGTACAGCGTCTACAACTTCCGGTTCAGCACTGAGCTGCGGACAGCTCCCTGCCCAGGCGCAGTGCCAACCGAGCCATCTAAAGCTCTGGCTCCAAGATTTGAGCTGGAGAATGATGTAAGGCGCACAGAGGTAGGCTGGGAAAGGCTATTGCTTGGTGCTGGTCTCCTGGGAGCTTGTGGGGGGACAGAGGTGGGAGCTCTGTTCTGGAAAAAAATGACTGGACAAGTTAATGTTACCATGACTGGCGGCTTACTGTTTGCAGAGCTGATTCTTGGAAATAGACTGGGAACATTTATTCCCATTTTACAGAAAGGAAACATGGTTTCAGGCAGTGGAAGCCAGCCCACCAAGGGTCCTCAGTCAATAAACTCAGACTGTTCCAAGACCCAAAATGTGGTGCCTGACACACTGCAGAGAGGGCCCAGTTGTGTAAAAGACATCCAGAAAGGCCTTGTGTGGTTACCCAACTCACAGCACTCCGTGCAGAGGGCAAAGGCAAGGTCAGGTCACTTGCTAGGGGGTGTGGAGTTGTGGCAGCGCTCGGACTTGAACCCAGGCTCAGACAAAGGAGGTGACCTGTACTTTTTCTCACTGGGAGCTTGTGGGCCCTGTGGTCTGGTATGGAGCAAGAAGAACTTTGGGGAATTGTTGCCCTTGAACCCACCTGGCCTCCATCAGTGACGATTTTGTCCCTTTTATCCTTGGCTGACGGAGGTTATCAAAGTCCAGAGATCCAGGATGGGCTCCTGGCAGCCCCCTACTGGGCCGGAGCTTGTCTTGGAGTCCCAGAGTCTCCAGCATGGCGTCCACAGGGCTCGGCCTCCGTGGCCCATTCCACTCTGGCTTGGGCTGGGGTTGGGCGGCCGCGCCTTCTCCGTAAGCACATATCTTTTACCAGTTGAATTAACGGCAGTTTTCGTCAGTTAATTAGGTTTAATTTACATAATTAGTACAGTATAAAGAGGATTGGGGATAATCATGGGGTACGTAGCGCTTACTGTGTAAACACGTATTCTGAATTAAAAATCAGATGTAATTAAGGCGCGCAGGCCCTGTTTAGGCAGGGTTTTAATTGTAATGAATTTCTAATTAACACTCAATGATTGCCAAATGCAAACGGCTGTAAAATTTTCTTGTAGTTTTGCTAATTTATTGTTCACTTAATATCTGGATATTAATCCAACGGCCAGATAGACTGCAGCCCAGCCCAGCAGTCATGGCCCAAGCAACTGAAGGAAAGCCTGCTAGACCCCAGAAGTGAGCATCCAGCCAGAGCAGAAGTGAGATCCAGTCACCAAGGAAGTCCCACCCACCTCACTGTCAGTCAACTGGACTGAGGCCTCTGGGCTTCATACTCTAGGTTTCCACTGCCAGACCCTATTCTTTGGGATCATGGCTCTTCCTAGCAGAGACTCCCTGCAACCAGGAACATCAAAAGGAAAGTAAAGAGTCAAAAAACTAATGCATCCAGATTCTCACTAATCTTCTACTAACCAATCACATGAGAGATGTTGAGCTTGGCTTGGTCTCAGTATCTCCATCTGTAAAATGGGCACAGAGACCAAGCACATGAAGAGAATCAAAGATTTAAAAGGGAGTTCTGCTTACTCTATGAACATCTTTCTTCCTAAGCCTTATGGACGTTGGAGGGATCTGCTTGGGTGCCTGGTGAAGGAACAGAGCTGGAAGTCTTGGGAATGGTTCAGAGATTTTAGGTCTGGGCTTTGCTCATCCCGAGACTCTGTTTGCACTTGGAGATATAACTTAGATTGAGAGGGCAGAATCGCGAGCCCTATACCAGTTTTCTTTGCACTGGAGGCCTCTGCAGAGGTGTTGGGAAAAAATTGGATTGAGCAGTCCAACTGGGGGTGGATTTATTTCCTTCCTCCCCCCCACCTTGCTGGTACTGGGCCTTAAACTCAGGGGCTCATGCTCTCCTACCTTCCTTCCTTCCTTCCTTCCTTCCTTCCTTCCTTCCTTCCTTCCTTCCTTCCTTCCTTCCTTCCTTCCTTCCTTCCGGTCAGTCATAGGGCCTGAACTCTGGGCCTGGGCACTGTTCCTCAGCTCTTCAGCTCAAGGCTAACGCTCTACCACTGGAGCCACAGCACCACTTCTGGCTTTTTCTGCTTATATGGTGTTGAGGAATGGATCCCAGGGTCTCATGCATGTGAGGCAAGCACTCTACCACTGAGCCACCTTCCCAGCCCGTGGGGGTGGATTTCTGGGTGAGATTGTCCTTTCCCTGGGATTGGGGTTCCCACATTGCCCCTAATCTCTTGGGTAAGGAAGAATTCTCCTTCAGCTCCAACTCAGCAAGAAGCTGTGCCTCCCTTCCTCCTCCCCCCTCTCCTCCCCTGGGCCTTCTGGGCCTTAAACTTAGGGCTCATGCTCTTGTTCTTGCTTGGCTTTTTCTCCAAGGCTGATATGCTATCACTTGAGCCATACCTTCACTTCTGCTTTTTTACAGACTCACTGGAGATAAGAATCCCACAGATTTTTCTGCCCTGGCTGGCTTAGATCTCAGCCTCCTGAATCGCGAGGATGCATGAGCCAGTAGGGTCTAGTTACAAGCCTTCTTTCTAAGTTTTTCTGAGCAGGGAGGAGATTGCGTGAGCATATAGAAGTTGACAGCTCACCTGAGGAAACACACAAGGAGAAGACAATACTACTTAGAGGCTTCTTCGAAGATAGTGAACAGCTTAATTTCTACCCTCACTCCTTACAAGCTTCAAGGCCTTTGACCCTGAGCAGGACCTTCTCCACGCCTGCCGGCTTGGCAGACCCTTATCATATTCTATTTTCGTCATTGGTTTATCCATGGGCTGGTGTTTATCATTTGTGAGGTTTTTCTCTCACATTGGAGTGTAATACACACCTTCAATCTAGCCCATCCCTCCATCTCAGGTTTCCTACTTCTATTTTATTGTATGTACATTGAGACTGTGAATGTATTTACTCACTACTCCTTTTTCCATTTATTTGCCCCCCCTCCTTTCTGGTCTCTCTCAGGTAAAACATGTTTCCACTTCCTGATGCTTGTATTGTCACTCTATCTGTTAACTGTTCAAAGGGGTTAACAGCATGGATTCTTATTCCTGCATCTTTGTATTATTACTCTGTTCATGAATGATTCTAGATCCAAGTCCCTTATCAAATACATGATTTATAACCATCTCCTATTATTTAGTTGTGTTCTTTTTTCTTTCTTCCCTTGCTTTCTTCCTTCCTTTCTTTCTCCTTCCTTCCTTCCTTTCTTTCTTCTTTCATTTTGTTGGTCGTAGGGCTTGAACTCTGGGCCTGGGCGCTCTCCTTGAACTCTTCCACTCAAGCCAAGTGCTCTACCACTTGAGCTACAGTGCCACTTCCGGCTTTCTGGTGGTTTGTTGGAGATAGGAGTCTCACGGTCTTTCCTACCTGGGATGGCTTTGAACTGCGAGCCTCAGATCTCAGCCTCCTAAGTAGCTAGGATTACAGGCGTGAGCCACCGGCGCCTGGCTCTTTCTTTTTTAAAAAACATTTATTATTATTATTATTATTATGTAGTTGTGCCAAGAAGTTCCCATTCTACAAATCAGTATATGAATACAAGGTGTCTGACCACATTGTCACCCATTGCTCCTTTCTCTCACCTTTTCCTTTCTTTCTTTCCTTCCTTCTTTTCTTTCTTCCATCCTTCCTCTGTCTTTTCTTTTTTCTTTGTGGTGTTGGGGGTTAATCAATCTTTTTGTAATGGTATCCCTTGAAGCAATAAAGTTTTTAATTTGGATGCTGCCCAATTTCTTTTATATGTTGCTGGTTTTTTGGGGAGTGGCATCATATCTAAGGTTTTGGACATGTCACTCTTCAGTAATGTTTTTTCTAAGAGGTTTTCATTCCAACTCTAGTGTGAGTCTATGATCTATCCATTTTAAGTTACATTTTGTGTATGATGTGAGGTAAGAATCCAGATCCATTCTTCATGTGGATATTCAGTTAGCTCAGCGCCATTTGTTGGAGATTATTCTCTGTTGAGTTGAGTAGGCATCCTGATGCTTTTCTGGTCCAGAGGAATGATCATCTTCACTTTCCAAAAAAGTGATGAGCCAGTCTTTGGGGGGATTTCCAGAGAGCGATTAGGTAGCCCCAGTCAGGAAGACGCACTCCCCTGGGTCCCTCTCAAATTTTAGCTGTGCCCAGCATGGGTACTAGAGACAGTGTCATTTACCAGCCACTTACCCAGTATTCCTGTGTGCTCAGTGCTGAGGGTACGATGGGATCAAGGCAAGCGAGCTACTGCTCTCTAGGTTTCACCCTTTAGCATAAAGACAACAAAATTTATGGTAATTTCTTCACTCCACCCATTTTGTGTTTGTACTGGGGCTTAAATTCAGGGTCATATTTTCACCTGGCTTGCTGCTTAGTTGGTTTTACTTATTACTCAAGCCACACCTCCAGCCTTGCTTTTTGTTGGTCACTTTGGAAAAAGGATCTCATGGATTTCACTGCTTAGGCTGGCTTTGAATGTTCTTCCTTTGGATTTCAGCTTCCTGAGTAGCTAGAATTATTGGCTTCAGCTATTGATATCCAGCCCTTTCTCAGTTTCTTCCTCCCTTACATTTTCTTCCTCCCTCTCTCTCCCCCTCTCCCTCCCTCCTTCCCCCTCTCTTCCTTCCTTCCTTCCTTTTCTTTCTGTTTTCCTTCCTTTTTTATTTTTTTCATTCTCTTTCTCCCCCCCCCCTTCTTTCTGATATGGAATTAGTGTGTGCTTAGTTTGATCTGGATCTGCCTGGCTTAATTTCCACAGTGCTAGGACTACAGGCATGCGCATCATGGTCAATAACTGCAATTTCAAATGGTGACAAATGTGAAAAAGAAATAAAGCCGTGGTGCTGTGTGGAGGATCACTCTCTTTCTGTTGATACAGGTAAAGGGACACCAAAGTGTGCTAGGGGCTGTGCTGGGCCTTTGATAGCTCGCATGTCTTTTAGTTCTCCCAAAGAATCTTATGATGTCACAGCAAAGGTTCAGAGAGTCAAGGTGGTTATCCTAAACACACACACACACACACACACACACACACACACACACACAGACATGCGCATGAGTGCACTCGCACATACACACTGGGAAACTAACTCTAAAACTCAAACCTGGGTCTATTTGAAGTGAAGACACTTCCTATTTCCACAGCACCTGCCTCCTTTTAAGGTGATCTTACAGGATGCTCTACCCAAGTGGGGGATAGAGCGCATCCTGAGTCAAATTTATAGAGGTGGGTGTACTCACAAGTTTCATGTAACAGAAAATAAAGGTAGTTAGTAGCAGAGTGGGGAGGGATATTTACTGGGGGCACAAAGCTCCATCCATATTTGCTGGAGAAATACAAGTTTGAAACCATTCCGTCAACTGTCACTGGCATCTGCAGAGGAGGGAGGCCAGGGGGCTCCTTTTAGGGGAGGCCCCATCTCTCCTAGGAAAGGGAGACTACATTGGCTGCATGGGCTTGTGTGTATGTGTCTATGTGGAGTGCCTGTCCAGAGGAAGTGGCCAGAAAATAGTTCTAGTCCTTTAAAAGTATTCTGTGAATGTCACTATCAGTAGCAGAGATAACTTACTAATGACAGAGATAGCATCCATAATTGTTCTGATCCCATTTTACCAAAAGGGAAACTCCACGAGGCTCAGAATGGTTGGGTATCCTACCCCAGGTCACACAATGAATCAGGGGAGAAGCAAGGCTGTATGACTCCAAGTCTGTGCTCTATACAGCTCCTCCATTCCTTTACCTCCCACACAGAATTGCCAAAATGGGGCCCAGGTAGAAAAGATCCATTTGGTCATCTGGAGAAAAATTTGGTTGTCAGTAGCCAAGATCAGTTTGGTTGTAACACTGAATCCTGCCTCTCCCACTGCCTTGATTCTGATCAAAAGGTTTAAAATATTTTAAAAGCAAGCCAGGCACCAGAGACTCATTTCTATAATCCAAGCTATTCAAGAGGCCAAGATGTGGGAATCATAGTTCAAAGCTAGTCCAGGCAGGAAAATCCGTGAGACTTTTATCTCCAATTAACTACCCCAAAGCCAGAAGTAGAAGTGTGGCTCAAGTAGTGGAGCACCAGCCTTGGGTGAGAAAGCTAAGGGACAGTGTTCAGCCTTGAATTCAATCCCCAGTACTGGCACCAAAAAACTATTTTAAAAGAAAAGTATTTTATTACAAAATAGGACCTATTAGTGAATAGGTTTAACTATTTTATTATTAATAGGTTTTAACTAATCTGTTACCTGTAGACTAGTAGGGAGGCAATTAAGAAGCAGTTTTAGTACCTGTACTTCAGTATTTGCATGTTGGAGGCCAGAAGGGGCAGGACTGAAGTTCTCAGAATCCTTGTCTGCCCTGCCCCCTTGATTTTTCTAAGTATAGTTTCTAGGGAATCATCCAAGCCCCTTCTCCAGCTCATGCTCTAAGCTGCATTAGGAACTAGCCAAAGATAATACAACAAGGTTAAATTCCATTATTGGAGCCTATGGGTAGGTCTCCTCTACCTGCATGCAGGCTAGCCCAGATGGGACGGCAGGAAAGTTCTATGCAGAGGAACTGTATTGGGGCTGAGGGATAGAGAATGAGCCGGCATCTGGTTGGAGACAGAAGACTCAAGGCATTTAGGAAGCAGAGCATCAGCTCTGTGATGGGAACATGGAGCAGGACAGAAGGGGGCAGGGACAAGGGGACAACTGTGCTGTCCCTGGTCCTTGTGTGGATTCAGGGAGGACCAAAAGAGACCAGGGTGAAGGTAAAGTTTACCATGTCAAATCCACACCGCAGGACAAACAGTATTTTTCTTCTTAGAACTTTCCCATCTGAGCCCACATCTCTTTTTCCAATGTGTACCACTGTTCTTGTACTCCTATTCAAAAAAAAAAAAAGGAAGAGGAAGGAAGAAAACAAGAAAGGAAGATCAGAAGGAAAAATAGAAAGAAAAGAGTCCTAGTTAGGCCCAGAAGAGAAGGAAGAAAGGAAGAAGGAAAAGGAAGGAAGGAAGGAAGGGACAAACGGAAAATAGAACAAAGTCTTAGCCAAGTCCAATGACTGGCTGCCTTTAACTAAGTCTGCAGGCTGGAGAGACTTTTTATCCTCTGCAAGTTAATGCAAACTGTTAGGAAGATAAATAAATGACAGAGCTGCCGATGGACTGTTGGGCTCAAAGCAGGGACATTTGTCTCACTTTAGAAGAAGGACCTGGAGGGCTCAGCCCCATCGACTCGTTCATTGTGCTGTTATCTGCCAGAGAGGTGGTGACACCACAGCAATTAAGACAAACTTTAGTCTGTAAGATCCTGCCTGCAATCTTGGGGCTTCAAAACAAGACAAATGATACCACCAAAAGAGGAAACAAAGTCCTTTTCAGATCGTGTCCAAAGTCACAGCCAATATTTGTAGTTGTTCAGCAGAAAATTTGTCATTAAGAGGCCTCACTCTGCTGGCTTCCCTTGCCTTATGTTATAAACCTTTTCAGGGGTGACTGCCGGCCCAGGCTATCTCTGGACCTTTACTAGACCTCACCCCTGAACAGCCAAAACCTCATCCTGCTTGCCCCCTACTTTCCTAGCATCTCTGGTGGATCAGGGAACTAATATTTGCCAAAGCCAAGGGTGAACAAAGCCACCAAATGCCATGGTAATTCAGCCCATGGCTGAGTAGACTTCCCTTGTGTCCTGAGGCCCCAGATGGACCAGGCTTAGGGCTCCTATCCTAAGCTGTTTATTTGTTCTACTAGCCTGAACCTCTCTGTACACCTTTCTGTCCTTTTAGCTCCAAAATCTACCACCACACCTATTTCATTGCCCTTTTTCACAGAACCTGGAGCTGACATTGGGCCTCAGCCTCCCTCCTCTATGCCAGCTAGACAAAATGAAAACATTCGATTCCCTCTATATGAAGGCTGGGCCTGGTCCAAGTCCAGGCCTGAGGGTGCCCATGGCTTCTAGGATGGAGTCAGGACCCTGACTGGACTGCTTTGAGTCCAAAATGCTGGTCCTCTTTTTTCCCCCCCATCCTGCTCCTATTCCTTCTGACTTGCGGAATCCTGAAATGGGGCTCTTGGTCTTCTTTCCCAAAGCCTTGCCCTGCACCCTTCTTTCTGCCAGACTGAGAACATAGACTTTTCATTCTAAAAGGCCAAGCATAGCTAAAGGATGGCTCTCCAAGGAGGTGACTCCGAGCAGCCATGAGGTAGGTAGGAGAGCATCTTTCAGGGTCATTGTGGCCTTGTCTGGGCTCCGTAATTCCAGGTGGAGGTGGCCATCCACACTCTTCTTGACCATCTAGTGTGATGGGAGGAGGCTGGGCTTGCTGCCAGCCTACATGCCTGCCATTATCCTAAGATTCCATTTTCAAGTTACATGTTGGCCATCAAGACGGAGTATGCAGAGATCTGGAAGCATAAGATCTGAGTGTATTCAGTGTCAATGTGGTCCTCACCCTTTAGGCAGGGTACCCTCAGCTTCCCTACCAGGTTACTCCATCCTCACACTGGCTTCACCATCTTCCAACTGTGTTGGGCCTCAAGCCAGGGGCTCCGGGTTGTCATAGGGCCTGTGTCTAAGCACACAGGTGTTATGAGGGTCCTAGCTTTCCTTTGGATCCTCAAACACTGGTGATCTGTATATTGCATTTCTCAGGTAGGAACACCACAGGCAGAAGCAGGAAGAGGAAGGGGGCTGAGTACTGAGGATTCCTGGCCTCTGAGCCAGGCTCCCTTGCAGTGTGACCCAGGGGCTCCACCGGCCCCCACTCAAATCTCAGGAATGCTCCCCACCCAGCCTAAGAGGTCTAAAGCCATAGCTAGGGAAGGGGCCTTGTCTCCAAAAGGCTTTATCAGGTATGTGGGTGTCACAAAGGGCCAGAGTGGGAGGCCAGAGGAGGACAGTGACAAGCCCCGGGGAAGAGAAGTTGCCCCGAGGGCTCAGGTCAGAGGGTTCTATCCTCTGATCCACTCCCCCTTGTATGTCTGGGTTTCTTTTCCCTATGTCAGCCTAGGGCCTGGTCCTAGAGACAGAGGTAAGCTTTCAGGGATTTGGTCTGTACCTGGAGAAGCAAATAAAAAAGCTGCCAAGTGCAAGTGCCCTTGAGAGGAAGGACAGGAAGTATAGGAATGAGCCACAGACCGGGTGGCATAGGTGGGGCAGAATTTCTGCCTGCAGTGTTGCAGATCTGGGTCTTCCTCTGAGGACAAAGGCAGTGTGGCTTTTGGCTGCCAAGGGGGTAAAAGGAATGACTATGCCTCAACAGGCCAAAGAGGGCCCTGCATCCAGCCAGAAGGATCTTTGCAGGAGAACCCCTTAGGAGCCATCAGCTCTTCACCTTCCTGATTCTAATTAAGGGGAACTTGTATATGAGGGGGCTGCTCCAAAGAAGCATGAGTTATATTTGGGGTGCTATGGGCTCCAAAATCCTTGAAACTGCGCGTGTCTACATGTACGAGCGTACAAACTTATCCCAAGCTGGAGCCTCACAGGAGTCCGTAACGCAAAATGTGGGAACACAGGGGCTGGGAGGAGCTGGAGGACTCGAGTTCTTGCACTGACAAGGTAAGGAAACAGTGACTCAGATGGGGGTTTGTCTGAGGCCACACTGAAGCTGGGCTTCCAGCGTCTGGCCAGATCCACTTTTGGTGGTTAGAAGTTCCTGCTACGGCCCTGAGGTGGGAATGTGCCTGCAAGGCCTAGAAGTAACATGGACGTCAGCTGTGTAAGAGCAGACTGTAACTGGGTGCTGGTGGCTCACACTTGTAATCCTAGCTACTTAGGAGCCTGAGATCTGAGGATTGCGTTCAAAGCCAGCCCGGGCAGGAGAGACCGTGAGACTCTTATCTCCAATAAACAACCAGAAAACTGGAAGTGGCACTGTGGATCCAGTGGTAGAGCGCTTGCCTTGAGCTGAAAAGCTGAGGGACAGCACCCAGGCCCAGAGTTCAAGCCCCACGACTGACAAAAAAAAGTAAAGAAGAAAAAAGAAAGAGCAGACTGTAGAGTCAGTCACACAGGCCGCTGCTGGGTCTTCAGTGTGGGCACCGAGTGACTTGGAAGCCTGTGGAGGTTCTGAGCAGGTCAAGGAAAGTTGTGCCTTCTGTTTTAACAGGCTCTTCAGCTGTCCTGTGGAGGGTGGCCTGCAAGGACAGGAGGGCAGTAAGAACTTCCCCAATGGTCTGATGAGAGGTGGTGGTGGCCTAGACCAGTATGGGGAAGGGAAGAACTAATACTTTGTAAAGGGAAAGACAATATGACTTCCCGGAGTCTGGATGTGGGGTGAGAAAAAGGAGTCAGGGGGTATAGTAATAGGATTTGACTCTAGGGCTTAGGTTTTCACCCCTAGAATGGGGAGGGGGGAGGACCAGGGAGAAAGACAGACAGACAGAGACATACACAGAGACATATAGAGAATTTGAGTCAAGGTCAAGTCCCACTCTTCCATGGACACAGAGAAAGAGATGGAAAAGCAGTGGGGGGGGAGGAGATGGATTATATAGGGAGGGATCACAGTTTGCTTGTAGACATGCTGAAATGCCACTTAGACTTTCAAATAGAAACCAGTCTCTGAGCCTTGAAAGATCATCTGAGTGGCCCAAGGAAAGAAGTTTGCTGGGTGTGGGGGTCATGGCCAGTGAATGGGCATCTTGTGGCAGAGATGTTGGAAACAGGGTGGGGTTAGGGGTGGGCTGAAGACAGACCTCTCCGAATTCTTTGGGTTTCTTTCTTAGTCTCTAAGCTTCTTCCTTGGCCAGCCCCACCAGACCTGCAGTAGAGCTGGTGTCACGTCTGGGCCCGAGGCTGAGGAGAGTGCAGGGCCCAGGCTGTATGGCCATGACCTCATCACATTTCTCTCGAACATGGGCCCATGGGGCAAACTCTAGTTCAGGAAGGGGACTACTCTGAGGTCTAAGATCTGAGCTCTGGTTCTGGCTCGTCTATTCCTTGGTTCATAGCTGTACTTTGATTTCTCATCTGTCCAGCGAACCTCCATCATCAAACCCAGGGCCTTGCAGGTGCCTGGATGGCAGGCCTGGTCTCACACGTCCTTCCCAAGTGGAGGCCTCGCCTGCCACTCATCTAGAAGGGGAGGTAACAAACTCCCTGGACAAGAGAGTCCCAAAAGAGTAATACTTTTATTCCCATCAGTGCTGCTGAAGGGCTTGACCTTTACAAGGAAGTGTTAGATAAACAAGGGGTGTGAGGCCACGGGAGCCTCCGTTCTCACTGCCTCCAGACCAGGACTGAGGGCTTGCTTGGAGGGGCTGGCCCTTTGAGGGCTTTTCTCAGGTAGGGCCATCTCAGACAGGAGCAGGAGGCTGGGCCAGCAAAGCTCTTCTGAAGCAGGCAACGAAGAGGAGCCCCAGGTGGGCTGTTTCTTAGCAAGTGGTCCTGAGTGGTCAGCGCCCCACGGAGGCTTCCCGGGGCCCCTGCTGGCTCCGTCTCTCCTCCAGTGCCCGGCACACCCACATGGACACCACGGCTGCATTTCCATCGTTGAACTGCACGATGAACGGGTGGCCCTGCAGGGAAGAAGAGTAGATGTGAGACCAGTGCCCATACGTCATATGGAAGAAAGCAACCCATGGTTTGCTGGCAGCCTACAGCTGATGTCTTTCTTTCCTCCTTTCTCTTGCCTGTTTGTGTGCCAGGCCTGGGGCTTGAACTCAGGGCCTGGGTGCTGTTTCTGAGCTTTTCTGCTCAAGGCTACCATTCTACCACTTTGAGCTACAGCCTCATTTCTGACTTTTTGGTAGTTAATTGAAAATAAGAATCTGCCAGGGTTGGTTTGAATCACAATCCTAAGTAGTTAGGATGACAGGATTGAGCCACTGGTACCTGGCTCTGATTTCTTTTCTTTCTTTTTCTCCCTAACACAGCATGATAAGGAAGGCGGCTTTCAGTTCCATTTCTCAGCCTAGGTAACTGGGGCCCACGGTGGGACAGTAAGCTGCCCGGGTCTGGAGTTCTTCCCATCTGCTCCCTGCTCTGCAAAGCTTGAGGGTGCATCTGTCTTCACTCCATGTTCTTGCTGGCTCTTCTTTGGCTCTGCATCACTTCTCAGATACTCGGTGAAGGCCCACCCCCTGTGTGGCCAGCTTTCCAGTCTGCTGCTGCCTAGGGACCAAACATTTATCCTGCCAGATGCTTTGTGAATCTCTTTTTGTTTTTTTTTCTTCTGTGGGTTCCCTGTATAAAAATCCCAGCCTGCAACTGGAGGGAAGGGAAAATGGGCCAAGAGAAGGACGATGGGAAGAGGCATGCTTTGGCACATGTGGACCATTCAAGGCTGTGAAGTTGACTTTGGAGGGGGCCAATTCTGTTTCTACATGGCCTGTCTTTCAGAGTAACCTATTTAGCCCACAGACAGGCCAGGCTATATTTAGTACTAAGATATACACCTGCAATCTAAGAGCCACCTGGGAGTTCTCAGCAAGGGAAGAAGAAAGCCGTGACAGCCACAGGGCCACCCTGGCTACAGGTGGCAGGCAAAAGGAAGACTGGGGAAGTATTCTTTTCCTTCTCCCTAAGTGGCTTCTTGCCTAAGGAATTTATATCCGCTGGCGTTCTGGTCTACTAAACATGTTGTAGCCAGCAGAGAGACAACAGACCCAGAAAGCCACAGTGGATGAGCAGAGAACAGGGAGATGAGGACTTCCTGTGGCAGCCCCCAGCTTCTGTTCTTGCCCTGCTTCTGACTGTAACTCCCTCTTATTCTCTTCTTTCTAAGCCCCTCTTGGGACCCATTCCCGATCCCAGACAGGGATTTCAGGGGCTGTTTCCTAAAACACCTGGCCATGATCTGCAGCTGGGCAAATAGCCAGGCCCTGGGAATGTGCTCAAAGCCCCATACTTGCAGGCAACAACCTCATATTCTCTCCAGCACGGCCAGGAGGAATATGGCCATGGTGCTCCAATCCCAGCAATGGCAGGAGCTGCAGAGGGCCAGGCTGGGGTAGGGAAAGGGGGCTGCACAGTTTGCATGGACCTCAGGTGAGACTGAGATGTCTCTGGGGACAAGACAAAAAAGGCCAGGAGTTTGCAGCCTGGGCTGTGTCCCCTCACAGTCCTCTCCAATTCAGGTAAGGGACATTGTCCTGAGGAGCAAGAGCATGGATCTAGCTCAGAGGAGCTGAGAAGCTCAGTTCTGAGGGTGCCTGGACACCTGGTACAGATTCCCAAGGTCATGGTACAGCCAAGCTTGGAGCCCAGCTGGGCGTGTCCTGTGACTTGCTCTTGGCATTCTGTAGGGACTCTGGGTGGGGGCTAAAAGGCCTTCATATGTTCTCTTCCCCCATATATGCCTACTGCCTGCCTGCCTTCTCTGATGTCTGCCTGGACAGGAGATCTTTCTTGAAGTCCAAGTGTCCACACTTCTTCTCCCTGAGGCTGAGGAAAGGTGACCTTGTGCCCTCCTGGAGTATGAAGGGAGAAGCTGTGCTTAAGCACCATGGGCCCCTCCCACATCCCCAAGCCTGGGGTAATTCAGTGTCACTTTCGCCAGAATGCCCAGTGACTTTGGAGCCATATGCTCTATCTCTGTTTGGAAACAAGCAGAGTGGAACGGCAGGAGAGGAATGGAGGCAACACAGGCATTCCTCCACCTTTACAGGAAGGGCTGATGGTAGTTAGGAGGCAAAGAATTCTGCCCAGGCTGCTGGACCTCTCCTGTCTCCCTTGGCTGGGAGCTGTCTCCCCTCTCCTGGATGTGGCTGACAATGTGCAGTGTCCTCGATGCTTTCTACCACCCTGCCAAAAGTGACTTTGTCTCTGGTCACTGCCATGTGGTTCAGGATGGATGCCTGTGGAACAGAGAACCTGGGAGACAGGAAGACAGACAGACAGCAACAGCATGCCCACAGCTCTGTCTGCAGAGCCTGGTAGAGTGCGTACCAATTGAGGGCTGCAGTGACTGCTGGCCTCCTGAACCAGTTTGAGAGCATGCTCATTTCCTGCGCTCTCACAGGGACAACTGCAACAATTCATCCAGCGTGGCTCCAACTGTTTGGGCTCGCAGACTTTGTCACAGAGGATGGAGACAGAATAAAGGCAAAGAGACAGGACAGGCTCAAAGTGGGACTTGGCACAAGTGGGATAAACCAACCATCAGAGACAGCCGCTAAAGCAGCAGAGAAGCATGAAGTGGGTGCTGGTAGCTAGGTGCTAGTGGCTCACACCTATAATCCTAGCCACTCAGAAGGCTGAGATCTGAGGATCGTGGTTCAAAGCCAGCCTGGGCAGGAAAATCTAAAAGCTGGAAGTGGGGCTGCTACCCAAGGGGTAGAGCACTAGCCTTGAGCAAAAAGCTCAGGGACAGCACCCAAGTCTTGAGTTCAAGCTCCAGTACAATCACACACACACACACACACACACACACACACACACACACACACACACACACACACACACGAGGGCACTGGTGATACTTCAGTATGCCATAAAATATGTGGCTATCCAATATGTCCCCAGCCTGGCTGCTGTGTCTGGCTCCGGCTGGAGCTGGATGCTCCATCTCTAATACTCTACTGCTGATAGCCTGAATTCTGCCTTGTGTAACTGCAAGGGGATGCCTTCCTGAAGGAAAGCCTGGAGTCTGCAGGCCTCCTGGTTTGGAAGGCTAGAGGTCAGGAGGAGTTCATGCGGTAGTCTCTGTCCAGTTGCCACAGTTCAGTGATCACTCAGTGACACATTGCTGTCTGTCATTAGTGGGGCTCAAAGTTTCGTCCTAAATAGGAATTTGCCAATTTGTGGTCTCTCATACATTCGTTTTTCTTCATATAATGTCCTTAAAGAACATCATGTTCTTTAACATCATGCATTTGAACTGTCAAGTAAACCTTTCCTGTGGACATAGCAGGCCCTCATGGTGCCCCTGGCATGGTAGAGTGCTCTGTATGCTGTGTCCACACCTCCCTACCACACACTCGCGGTGGTTAGGCCTTGCTGGATACTCACTTGAACCTTCCCCAGCTCCCCAATTTTATTATTTTACTTATTTTGTGTGCAGATGTTGGGACGTCAACTCCCTTACCTTTTGTTGCTTAAGGCTGGTGCTCCACTACTTGAGCCACAGCTGTATTTCCAGCTTTTTGCTGGTTAGAGATAAGAGCCTCATGGACTTTGAAGCATGAGCCTTACATCTCAGCCTCCTGAGTAGTAAGGACTACAGATGTGAACCACTGGTGTCAACCAGAGTTTCCTCTCCACCCCCAGCACCAGTCTGTGGGCTTGAACTCAGGGCCTGGGTGCTATTCTTCACATTTCAGACTTCTGGGAGCTAGGATTATAGGCATGAGCCACTGGTGCTCGATAAAGCTCCCCAATTTTATAGACAAAGGAAAGTAAGGTTCAAGGAAACCTTATGATGCAGGGGAAGGCCACAGGCTGGAAAGTAACAGAGGTTAAGGTTTAAACCCAGGATGCTATTCCACTGAGAAACATTATGCTGTCTGCTACCTGCTGGTGTTCCCTAAAGTCAACTTCCCCCCACTTGTGACTTACCTTTCCTCTGTGAGTACTCAGTACCTACTATTCAATTAACAAAATTAAGGTAGAAGAAAGAGGTATACTTGTGTCCTTGCTCTTCAGATTTGTATGTGTCTGGTACTGCTAATTATTTAATACTCAGCAATTCGAGTAAGCCTTATTATCCTCATTTGACAGATGAGGAAACTAAAGCTGTCCATAGGGCTTATTCTGGCCATCACACTGCCTTTTCAACTCAATTCAGGGCAGAAGGGCAGTCTGGCTGATCCCACCCCTAGAGCAGGAGCCAGGATGCTGGCTGATGGCACCAGCTTCCCTGACCATCGGGCGACAGAGACAAGAACCTGGGAGGCAGAAAGAACAATTAGAAGCGGGGCTCCCACTACAATGCCACCATCATTGGAGCCCTTCTTTTTTTTTGGGGGGGGTCTGGTCGTGGGGCCTGAACTCTGGGCGTGGGCGCTGTCCCTCAGCTCTTCAGCTCAAGGCTAGCGCTCTACCACTTGAGCTACAGCACCACTTCCAGCTTTTTCTGCTTATGTGGTGCTGAGGAATCGAACCCAGGGCCTCATGCAATTGAGGCACCTTCCCAGCTGCTTAAGCACTAATTTTTAAAACAAAACATAAAGAAGTCTGTATTAACAATTCTGTTATTGATTTACTGTGGTTTGCAAGGGAATGTTGATGAAGATTAAGTGTATGGGAGCCTGAAATGTGTTTTCTGTGGTGGTGTTGCAGGTCACATGCAGGGTGAATGACTGACACATGTTTTATCTGGTTACAAATAAGCCTTATGAAGCCCAGTCTGATTCACTGTGGAGGAGGGCAGACACTTAGTTATAAGCTTTGTCTCTGAGTTTCCAGGAGACTTGATTTGATTCACTCAATTTACTACAGAGGTGCCGAGGGTACCAGTGTGCCTGGACCTCCTAAACCTGGCCTTGGAGTTCTAGGTCTTCCTTTGGTACATCCACAACTATTCGGCTTCCTTAGACAATAAAAGAACCCCAAAAAGGCTAAGGAAGGCACAGCATCCAGACCTTGAGTTTAAGCCCCAGTACCAGCACACACAAAAAAGGGGAAGAAATATCAAAACCTCAACAAATTAAAATGCACCCTAATGTTTAATTCAAGGCAGAATGATCATATTGCTTCCAACTTGGCATTTATACAAAACATCAAGCAGTGTATTTCTTACTGAGAGTTACTTTGAAATCTAGAAACATTTTTACAATGCACTGGTCACTTACATTTATTCAACCCAATTTTCTTGTACTTAAGACTAATTCTAGCAAGCATTATTTCACTAAGTACAAAAGAAATAGCCAATAGAAAGAGGAGGAAAAGGGCTCTTTTAAGGGAAGAAAAAGGTAAGATAAGAAATGATATATATCAACACACTACACAACAGAATTCGAACACATGTGCTGATATCAGGAGACACTATCAGACATTAAAATATCTGTAATAATGTTCAAAGGAATTTTCTTAAAAAGCTAAATTCTGATGCATGTAGCCTAGTTATGAGCACAGAGGAGTGTTTATTTAGGAAAACCTCTTTTTGTGTGTGTATGTTGATACCAGGGCTTGAAGGACCTCTTACTTTCACTTGGCTTTTCTATTCAAAACTGGTATTCCTTCATTTGAGCTATAACTCCACTTCTGGTTTTTTGGTAGTTAATTGGAGATGAGTCTCATGGACTTTCCTGCCCAGGCTGGCTTTGAAATGCGGTCCTCAGATCTCAGATTCCTGAGTAGCCAGGATTATAGGTATGAACCTCTAGTGCCTGGCTAAGAAGATCTCTTAATTGTAGTCCCCCTCTTCAAGTTTTGATTTTATCTAGGATTTGCTTCAGTTATAACTACCATGGATAGCTTCAGAATAACTTCTGTGGACTGGGAAGGTGGCTCAGTGGTAGAATGCTTACCTCCCATGCATGAGGCCATGGGTTTAATTCCTCAGCACCACATAAACAGAAAAGGTCACAAATGGCATTGTGGCTCAAGTGGTAGAGTAGTAGTCTTGAGTTGAAGAACCCAGGGACAGCGCCCAGCCTAGAGTTCAAGCCCCATGACTGGCCAAAAAATAAAAAAATAAAAATGAAATAGCAAATAATTTTTTAAAAAAGGAATAACTTCCATGAAGTAACTCATTCACCAATACTGAATTAAAGATGTGCTATTATACAAGTTTTCAAACACTAATTCATTCAAACACTAATTCATCCATTCCTTCATTTGTCCTACAGGGGGTTAAATTGGGGACTTGCACTTATGGGGCTGGTGCTCTACCATTTGAGCCATGTCTTTGGCTTGGCTTTTTGATGGTTATTTTGGAGATGGGGTCTCACGGGTTTTTCTGCCCAGGCTAGTCTCCAACCATGATCCTCAGCCTTCTGAGTACCTAGGATTACAGATGTGAACCACTGTTGCCCAACTGGAATGCCAACCTTCAACCCAGGAAAAGCTCTGTTCACTGGCAAGCACTGTGATGTCACAAGCAGACACGCCTGCTTCCTCTAACTCAGCAAAGAAATATGGGGCCACATAAGGACCAAGTTTATTTTGGCTTCCTTTGCAGAGTTTGGTTACTTGTAAGATTTATGGCCTAAGTGGAAGGGGAGGGAAATCCAAGAAATATCTGGATGAGTAGATTTATAATCTCATCTTGTCTTTATAATAACATTAGGAATGACATCCTATGACATAATCTTGGAATGACTGCAGGGCAGCTCAGAAACTCTGTGGGAAGTTTTATATTTTGGCTTTGGAACATTTGGTGGTGGCAAGGTCAGGTAGGAAAGGACCAGGGAAATGAGCCAGAGAGACAGAGAGTGAGTGTCAGCTGCTTTAATTTTCTGTGTCAACTCTGAAAATTAGATAAACAATGACAAACCAGGCTTTTAAATGAACTTGTCACTTCTAGTTTTCTTGATACAGGGTAACATTTTTCAAGTCCTAGGAGTCCTAAAGACAGATTTAACCCCTGAGAGGCTTACCTAAGTGTTTGAAAGTCCTTGTGTCTGAAAACAAAGGATTTACTCCAACTCTATACTTCCTTTTTTTTCTTTTTTGGTCTGTCTTGGGGCCTGAACACTGGGCCTAGGCACTGTCCCTCAGCTCTTCAGCTCAAGGCTAGCACTCTACCACTTGAGCCACTGCTCACTTCCAGCTTTTTCTGCTTATGTGGTGCTGAGGAATTGAACCCAGGGCCTCATGCACGCAAGGCAAGCACTCTACCACTGAGCCACCTTCCCAACCATATACTTCTTTTTTTTTCACTCTAAATCTTTTTTTTTTAATACGTATTTTTATTGTGAAAATACTGTACGGAGGGGTTACAATGACATGAGCAAGGTAATGAGTACATTTCTTATCCAACCATACTTTTTAAAATTAAAAACTATCTTTTAAATTTACATACTCTTTTTTTTGGGGGGGGGGTCCGGTCGTGGGGCCTGAACTCTGGGCGTGGGCGCTGTCCCTCAGCTTTTCAGCTCAAGGCTAGCACTCTACCACTTGAGCCACAGCGCTACTTCCGGCTTTTTTCTTATATGGTGCTGAGGAATCGAACCCAAGATCTCGAGCATGCAAGGCAAGTGCTCTACCACTGAGCCACCTTCCCAGCCTTAAATTTACATACTCTTCTTCTGACAACAATTAAGTAGACTGCTTAAGCCATATGGTCCAGCCTCTTGAAGGATCTCAGCTACATTGTTTTTTCTTTTCTTTCTGTCACCTTTTGCTGCCCAGACCAACCTGACCATTTATCATGGTTCTTCTCATGTACTAAGGATTCAATCAAGGTCCTAGGCACAACAGAGAAGCTTCTCCCACTGAATCTCAAGCCAAGTGCTTTTGCTCTGTGTGTGTGTGTGTGAGAGAACTCAAGACTTTGTGCTCACTAAGCAGATACTCAACCACTCCAGTCCCTCCAGTCCTTTGAAGTTATTTTTGGGATAGGGTCTTGTGTTTTTGGCCTACGCCAGCCTCCTATCCCACATGGCTGGGATGAAGGGTACACACCACTACTGGCTGAGATGAGAGTCTGGCTAACTTTTTAGCTCAGGCTGGTCTTGAACTTCAGTACTCCAACTCTTTCCTTCCTGAGTAACTGGGATTATTGGTATGAGGTTCAACACTGACTGGAACTGCCTTAATTTTACATGCTCTGTGCTGTTGAGTCTACACTGCAGCTATGGCATACTCCCTGGTGCGGAGGGGGAAGATCAGTGAATCTTTCTACCCTTACTAACTTTGTTATAGGGATATTTATTCAATATAACCCAGGCTCAATATTTTAATTAGGAGAAAGAAGTACCTATGTTCACAGATAGCAGCGTCTGATCAAGACATTCACCCTGCAGAATGTCTTGAGTCCTTTTTGGTACTGGTTATTTTCATTTTAATTTTTTTGTCATGGGGCTTGAACTCTGGGCTTGGGCACTGTCCCTCAGCTCTTCAGCTCAAGGCAAGTGCTCTACCATTTGAACCACAGCCCCACTTCTGGTTTTCTGGTGGTTTATTGGAGATAAGAGTCTCATGGCCTTCTCTGCCCAGGCTGACTTTGAATGGTAATTCTCATATCTCAGCCTCCTGGGTAGCTAGGATTACAGGTATGAGCCACGGGCACCCAACTATTTTAATTTTTTAATAAAGTTTTGTGCCAGTACTTGGGCTTGAATGCAGGGCCTAGACATTGTCTATTAGCTTTTTTTTCTCAAGGCTGGAGCTCTACCACTTCAGCCACAGCACTACTTCTGTCTTTTTGGTGGTGAACTGAAGATAAAGAATCTCAGGGACTTGCCTTCTGGGTTGCTTTAAACTATAATACTCAGATCTGGGCCTCCTGATCATGGCTCAAAGCCAGCCAAGGCAGGAAAATCTCTTAAACTCTTATCTCTAATTAAACACCAAAAAGCCAGAAGTGGAGCTGTGGGTCAAGTGGCAGAGCACTAGCCTGGAGCAGAAAAGCTTAGGGACAGACCCTGGCCCTGAGTTCAAGCCTCAGGACCAGAACAAAAAAACTCTAGTAGCCCCAGACCTTTCACAAGGAGGCTGGAAGTCCCAGGAGCAAGGCCTGTGCTTATGACCACCTAAGGTCTAAGTTCTGTAAAATCCATCATTCTCAATTCTCAAGGAAATTTATACACCTGACACAGGCTCAATGCTAAATGTGTCCCACTTGGATAGTTTTTTTTTTCCTGTTTGTTTTGTTTTTTAATGTGACGGGCTACATAGGTAGCAAAATGGACCTCTGCTCTGCATATATCAAAGATTCTCCCCTCTTGGGGCCAGTCCCATCCCTGAGCCTGTGGCTTGAAGACCCAACTTGCTTCCTATGCAATACAGGGCCCAGCCAAGATCTCCTGGGCTCGGAATTCCATGTCACAAAACCACAAAATAGAAAAAAGGAATCCCAACTGTTGCACTCATGAACAGCCCACAGACAAGACCGCAGTGCCCTCACACAGCATTTCAAATACAGTTTATTAGTGTGTGATATGAAAAGGGTATTTTTATTGCATGATATAATGCAATGGGACCTTGGGCGCTCTGTGCAAAGACCTCACACTCAGAAGTGTAATGAACCCGTAGTCCCAAAAACATTATACTGTACATTAACCTATCATTAATGGCACATTAGGGCTAGGGGCATTGCACGCTTGCTGGTCAGGGCTCCATCAGTACAGTGTTGAGAAAACCACAGTCTTCCCAGGCTTAAAACAAATAGAGAAAATAAATATTCCTGATGTCTACAGGCAGCTTTAAAGGAAGTTCAATCCCAGCTCTACCCTGCAATTTCCAAGCCTGCATTTTTTTTTCTTTTTTTGGAAAGAAAGGAAGGAAGATACACAACAAACAAAGGGAAAAGGAAATGGCTGTCTTGTCTTTTACCCCCCAGCTATTGGCTAAGCAACCTCAAAGCTGGCTGGACAAGGCCGAGAGCACATGGCACCTTGGTTGTTGGATGTGCATCTTCTTGCTTTCTAGATGGCAAGTCAAGGCTCAGAAAGACAGTGAAGACAACATATCCCCCAGAAACACAGTTTTACAAAGGAAAAGAAAAAGTACAACTGGCCCAAAAGCATGAAAAATCTTTTATCCTTAGACTTAATAAAAGAAAGGTAAATTAAACAACTAATAAGATAGTTTTACCACTGGGACAGATCACATTCACAAAGATTAAAGTTTGATAATCTATTATCAGAAGAGATGGAGAAAAACTGGCATTCTCACATTTATTATACAAAAAATGTATCTATAGAGTGTGTTGATAATAAAAATCTAGAAATGGCCAAAGGGTTAATATAATGGGGTCATGGTTAAGTATTTATGGCAGAGCCACATTTTGGGATACCAAGCAGTCAGGACAAGGGAGTCCTTTACAGGATGAACTCAATAAAAAACCAAAGTGCAAAATAAAAGTAATGAAAGATTCTAGGATCTACCAGCTATGGACAAGCATGCTTGTCCCTGGATAGCAGGGCTGGGGATCTAAGCAGCTAGAAGATGGGGAACTTAGTGCATACCCTTCTGTGCTAACTGAATCTCAGCCATATTTTGCAAACTTAGTTTATAAGCTAAACAATAATGAAGACAGGAATAAGCATTTTGCAGGAACCTACAGTTTTCTACCTCACATGTTAAGTGATTTATATACTTGATCTTGTTGAAGCTTTCACAGAAAGAGAAACAGTGTGGTAGTCACTATTGTCCCTATCAAAAAGTAGGAAATCAAGTTTCAATACACTTGGGTGATCTTGCCCATGTACCCTCATAAAGAAATAAAGGTGGTGTGTGTGTGTGTGTGTGTGTGTGTGTGTGTGTAAGTACTATGGCTTAAGCTCAAGGCTTAGGCACTGTCCCTTAGCTTTTTACCTCAAGGCTGGTGCTATACCATTTGAGCCACACCTCCATTTCTGGCTTTTTAAATTTTTACTTATGTTTTTGTTGGTTGAGGAGATTGAACTTGGGGTCTAGGTATTGTCCCTGAGCTTTCTTCACTCAAGGCTAATGCTCTACCACTTTGAACCACAGAACCACTTACAGTTTTCTGGTGGTTAATTGGAGATAAGCATCTCATGGACTTTCCTGCCTGGGCTGGCTTTGAACCCCAATCCTCAGATCTCAGCTTCCTGAATAGCTAGGGTTACAAGCATGAGCCATTAATGCCCGGCTCACTTCTGGCTTTTTTGTTGGCTAATTGGAGATAAAAGTCTCATGGATTTTCCTACCTCCGTTGGATTTAAACTGTGATCCTTAGATCTCAGGCTCATGAGTACTTAAGATTACTGGTGTGAGCCACCAGCACCTGGCTTGATATAGATTATTTGTAAAATAGAATTATTTCCAAACTTGATATAGCAATGGCTACCTTCCGGAGCAAAATCTGGGCCATCTGGTAGTGACCAGAAGGTGCATGTGTTAGGGGGTGGGGCAGGGAAAGGCAAGTCTAAACACTAATGTTGGCTGAAGTTGAATTCGATTTCTTTCTGGAAACATCTTCTTTTCCTATCATATAGAGGAGAGAATCTAAGGACCTAGGGATAAACACTGTTTAAGTAAATAATGTTTGGCAATTAGGGCTCAAACACATAAAGGGAAGTTTTCTCTAATTAAATATCAACCACCTTCAAAGGCAACGTAGGCACAACCTGAAGGAGAGAATGCAAGGCAAGTACTCCAAGGGCCCTTACAGTTTAGGAAAGCATAAGCAGTTTCCTCACCTGCCATCTTCCCAACAGGAGTTGGAGCAACCGATTTTGAAGCAACATTTTAAAATGCTAGGTTTTATTTGTCCTAGGGTCTGGCGGCATCCACGGTAATTAAAATGTTGATTAGTAAACAGTTTAAATATATGACAGACAATGCAGTTAAAGCCTACAGTTAGGTCAATATGTGATTTAGATTTGCCATTTAAGAAATCTCATTTAAATTTTGCATACATTAATCACTACCATACTTCAAGGTTCTGATATCCACCTGACTACAATATTAAAATAAAACTTGCTGCCCCAGGGAAATCCTACTTATTCTTAATTGTTTCAAGGCTTTGATGGGCTTTTAATCTAAGATTAATTTATGCAATTTTAAATAACTCTTCTTATGATTAATAAGCTTGAAAATTAAAAGGAGTCGAAAGCAATTATAATGAGCATTTGGTCATAACCTCATTAGAAGAAGGAGTGAAGGATACAGCTCTGGAATTCTTACAAGACTACAATTTAAGGTTACTTTTAGAGAAGTCAAACATAGTTCCTGAAATTGCAAAGGCAGGTTAGCAAAGGTCAGTGTTAAAATGACGGCTAGCTAGATTAGCATACTAATGATTTTCCCTGATAGTGACAAAAAGGACACTGAAGAAAGAGTAGAGAGGAGACAGAAAAGAGGAGAGGAGCGAGGGGGAAGGAGGGGGAGAGAAGGGGTAGAAGATAGAGAGAGAGAGAGAGAGAGAGAGATCGAGAGAGAGAGAGAGAGAGAGAGAGAGAGAGAGAGAGAGAGAGATTGCCCTTTCAGATGAGGCAGGCAGCAACACCCGGCTAATGTCATCCCATTTGTTCTAAGTTTTTCTTCACTTTGGCCAGGATTGTTCTACACTATCTATTCTCTCTGGCTTTGGCCTGTGTTGTTTTCTCCTCCTGAAAGGCCTTCCGCCTCCTTAGAAGTAATGATGATAATGAGTTATTTTTTTTGTGCTAGTACTGGGGCTTGAACTTAGGCCTTATGTATTGTTGCTTAGCTTTTTCACTCATGGACTTTCCTGCCTAGGCTGGCTTGACTCTTGAGCCTCAGATTTCAGCCTCCTCAGTAGCTAGGATTATGGGTGTGAGCCATCAGCACTGGCAATAATGAGTTCTTACTATTTATTGAACACTTATTTTATGCCACATGTTAAGCATGTAACATGCTTTTGTATTATTTAAATGCCTGTTTTGTGAGACCCCATTTTCATATGCAAAAATGCACCAGAGCTCAGGTAGCTAGGAAAGGGCTGGTATTGGGGGGTAGCTGCCCTCTGCTGTACCACCACTTTTCAACTTCCTTGCTTTAAAGCCAATTCTGAGCGACCTAGAGGACCAGCTGGAACTGAGCTGCCAGCCTGACCCAATTTTCCTGATGAGAGTGTTTAGTATGTTACTGAGGACATAGTGCTTGATATTCTTTCTGAGCCCATCACAGACTTGGACAAGAACTTGTTGACTGACTGCTACCTAACAATTCCTTCTAACAATACACTCATTACATTTCACTGCCAATAGAAGGCAGACACAGACAAGTCTGGGAGAAACTAACTTCTAAGAAACTGCTCAATGTAAACATTCAACATGCTTTGCTCTAAGTCACATTAGGCTCCACTACATGTATCTGTCTTACAAGAAGCTGTGAGTTGGAGACACACAGGATCATTAGATAAACATGACCCAAGAGGCAGAATAAGTTAGGGTCCCATGTGTCAAGCACTTCAGAGTTTGCAAACATACGTCACAAACTTCATCTTATGTTAACATGAACGTAAGAAATCCCTGTGATGTAGGTATCATTACTCCATTTTACAGATGAAGCTTAGCTCAGGCTCAGAGAAAGTAAGAAAATAGCTCTTGATTACCTGTTTGCCTCAAGGTAGGGCCTGAACTTGAAACCCTACTTTCTGGTACCCACATCGGTGTCTTTGTGGCTTTCCATGTGGCTTCTTGTCTTACACTCACAGTAATAAGGCCACAGATACCTGCTGGGTTCCGATTCTGTGGAATCTCTCCCCTTTTCTTCACATGTTGGCTTCTGTGTTGTTGCTGCATACACATTTTGTTGTGCCGATAAGCTTGAACTCAAGGCCTGGGCATGTTCCTTAGCTTTTTTTTTTTTTTTTTTGCTCAAGGCCGGCTCAATACCACTTGAGCCATGACCCCCACTTCAGATTTTTGCTGGCTTAGTAGAGATAAAAAGTCTTATGAACTTTTCTGCCCAGGCTGGCTTCAAACCTCAATCATCAGATCTTAGCCGCCTCAGGAGCTAGCACTCCAGGCTTGAGCTACACATGAAAGGCACTAGCAAGGGAAAGCACTTCCCCAGGGAAGCCTTCTTTCCTCACCACACTTTAGACTCCTCAGTTGCACAACCAGCATCTGATTGCCCTCTGCATTCCTACAGCTCTGTAACTCCAGTAGCCAGCCGGGACTGGCAAACTCCTGGTGTGCAGTGAGGTAAGGAGCTATGCTACAGTGGTAGTCAGCACATAGCTTCCTTCAAAAATATATGCTGCAAGGAAATGTCAGCCACTCAAAGAAATACCTGAGACAGGCTTGATTCACTTGCTGGCACAAACTCCTTACTTACCTTCAAGAAACAATGTAGACACCACACTGTCCATGGCCCATACTTGGAGTATCATTGGACAGTAGCACCTCTGCACATAGTACAGGCGCAGGAAAACTTTGATGGGTCACAGGAAACATCCATCAAATTCAAGGATCATTGTCTCCCTCCCTCCATCACTCCGTCCCTTCCTTCCCTCCTCCCTCCCTCCTTATCTTCCTTCCTTCCTTCCTTCCTTCCTTCTTTCCCTGACAGTCCTGGGGATTGCACTCAGGGTCAGGATGCTGTCTCTGATCTTTTTGTGCTCAAGGCTAGCACTCTACTACTTGAGCCACAGCTCCACGTCTGGCTTTTTGGTAGTTAATTGAAGGTAAGAGTCTCATGGACTTTCCTGTCCAAGCTGGCTTCAAACCATAATCCTCAGATCTTAGCCTTCTTAGTAATCAGGATTATAGGCGCAAGCCAATGGCACCTTGTTTCTGCTCATTTCTATAACTGTGATGGTTAAGAACTGGAAAGGGAGAGCGACTGTGGCCAGAGACCTGGCAGGACATACTCTACTCTTGCTTTTGGCCACAGACTGCTTTCTTACAGCTTCTCAGCTAACCAACTGTGTATAAAATGCTGATAAGTACTTTCTTTCTTCCTATTGCATTATTGTTCTTTTTGGTTCCAGTACTGGAGCTTGAACTTAAGGCCTGGGCCCCTTAGCTTTTTCACTCAAGGATGGTGCTCTAGCACTTGAGCCACAGCTCTACTTCTGGTTTTTTGCTGATTGATTGCAGATATGAGTCTCACAGATTCTCATGTACAGGCTGGCTTTGAACTGTGATCCTCGGATCTAAGCTTCTGAGTAGCTAGGATTACAGGTGTGAACCACTGGTGCCTGACTTCTTTCTTACTACCCATTTTGTTTGAACTGAGGTTCAGGCTTCAGCCAGGCCTCGGTCACACCTGCACAGCCATCTGTATTCTGCCCAGTGAATGCTGATGAGCACCAAGTGGAAGGGAACATAGCAAAGAACTGAACAACGCAGCTGATTGGCCCACAGGCTTCACAAGTACATACTGTTAAAGCCCTATAACTGTCTTTCTGGAGTAACTGTATTTAATTTTTCTGAAAAAGTTCAACTTTACTGGCATGATCCAAACCATCACGACAAACTCCTACCTACTCTGTATCAGCAGATACAGCTTTACTGTAATACAATGGAGTCTTCTGTTCTTTCTGGCTGTGTGACTCCAGGCACATCAGTTAATCTTGCTGAGCCAGAATATGCATCAATAAAGAACAGTCTTTACACTGATCATGGAAGGGTAAAATGAGATAGCCTTTGTGTTCAAAACATGCTGTTTATAATAATTTATCTATAATAATAAAATTAATAAATTCTTCTAGAAGAGGGTCTCACGATGCTGTTCAGGATGGATTCAAACTCCTGGGTTCAAGTGATCCTCTAACCACAACCTCCCAAACAGAGCTGGGACTACAGGTGTGTGCCAATGTGTGTGTGTGCGTGTGTGTGCGCGCGCGCGCGTGTGCACGTGTGTGAAGTTGGGTACAACTGTTAGTGAAATCTGTCCAATTAGTTCTGAGAAAATAAACTGTGGTATCAATTTTGGCTGGTGTGGCTATTAGAGAGTCTGCACTTTAACTTACAATCAAAAACAAGCTGTGTTTCTGATTTGCATTAGAAAGGGCATTCGCATAAACACCCTGCTGTCCTGCGAGGCCAGATTCTCTATCACCCCATTCTCAAAGCCACAAACCTGGAGAATCTTTGCTTCCCCACAAGGAACTTACCCATTAAATTCATGCCATTTCCCTTCCATAACCAGTTACTGAGCATTCCACTTGGGCCAGAGGCCAAGGTACAAAGATAAGTAAAATTCACTCTGTCCTAGGAACCCACGGTCTTATGCATGAACTATTGTCATTCACATGGACAAGTTGCAGTCACAAGCCCACGAAGTCACAGAATGACCTTCAAGAGAAAGTCATTAGGAAGTGGCACTGTGGCTCAAGTGGTAGAGCACTTGCCTTGAGCTGAAGAGCTCAGGGACAGTGTCCAGGCCCAGAGTTCAAGCCTCATGACCCACCAAAAAAAAGAAAAAAAAAAGAAGAAAAGAGGAAGTCAGCAACCAAACTGAAGCCAGCCTGGGAAGGAGGCTTTGTCACTTGGGACCTGGAGGCTGGGTAGGAGTTTACCACGTGGATGTGGGCACTAACATTCCAGGCTCCGGGCAGAATGAAGAAACATAAGAGAATTTTCCAGGTGTTTGGTCATGGCCAGAACTTAGGAGCACAGGGCCTGTATAACGAACGGGGTGGTTGAGGCAAAGCTGGTTAGCAAAAGCAGCAGAGGTAAGAGAAAGTGACAGAGGGCCTTTGCCAACAATCTTCATTCTCCTGCTGAACTGCAGGCTGGCTAGGCTCAGGACCAGGGCCGCAAGTTAGAACTGAGGCCAGAACATGAAAACGGCATGTGTTCACTACTGCACATTTTTGCTATGCCCAGAGTGTGTTCTCTCCCTGTCTCATTGCAGAAGAAAGTTTCTGAAACACAAGTCTGCGCTACACGTGCAGTGGGTTCTAACTGGGCTGGCTTGGAAAGCCAAGCTCATGCCTGCCTTTAGTGCTTAACCCACTTTCCAAGTGCCTTGCTGCTGTGTGTGCAGAAGGGCTGGAGGGAGCCAGGTGAAGAAGGTACTGGCCCAAGCTCTGTTGACCTCCTGATGAGGGAGGGAGTTGGTTTTCCTGGAGAAAGAACCTTCCAGCCCAGAGACAATGCCACAGGCTTCTCCCATTGCAGTTTTCCAGGATTGCTGAGTTTTGCCTTCCCTGGAGTTAGAGAGCATTCCAAAGGCTTAAAAAAAAATCATGTTTAATTTAAAAATTAGAAACTGGAGCAGGCTGTGAGCACAGGGGTTGATTGAAACAAAATTTAAATTCCTGTCAAGCCCATTTAAACACAGGGGCCCTTCATAGACAATTAGCTGCTCCCTGTGACTGCTGAATAAACTCAGGCCTGGTCACTGTGAGGAGAGAGATGCCTACTGTGAGGGGCTGAGAAAAAAAATTAACTAAAATCAGGCTGTATGAAATATTTAGCCTTCCAGTATATCACAGGGGTTTGCAAGTGTAAACAAGACAAAAATCGATTCCTTGGTGCCCTCAAATCAATCCCCCAAAATGGGTAGGGCATCTGTTTCTGCTCAATTTTGTTTACATCGGCAGATTTGCCTTAATTGCAGTTGTTTATCTCGCATTGTCCCTGGGGCCCTAATCTCTGGATTACTAATACTTAACACTCATTTCACATCTAAAGCTACTTCTAATCCTCAACAGGTTTGGAGGGGGCCTCTTAAAATGATCGAATCCGC
This sequence comes from Dipodomys ordii, assembly GCF_000151885.1. Taxonomy (NCBI): domain Eukaryota; kingdom Metazoa; phylum Chordata; class Mammalia; order Rodentia; family Heteromyidae; genus Dipodomys; species Dipodomys ordii. The sequence goes on from NW_012267227.1 coordinate 97,551, forward strand.
AGAGGCAGGAGCCACAGCCTCTTTGTGAAAGGCACATTTTCCTTTCTGTTCCAGCTGGGTCCAATCATCACCAGGGCCGGCTGCAACAAAGGTGCTAAAAGGCTGTTCCACAATGACTGCTGCTCCACTGGGGGTTCAGGGGATGAAAAAGAGCTTTGATGGAAAGAGCTGAACAAGAGGCTAAAGCAGTCCAGCCAAATAGAGTTACTGTCATAATCAAATGCTGTCAATCACCATGAAAATCCAATTAAAAATGTCTCAGCACAGCCCTCTTAAGTGGAAAAATGTACCCTATTTATACAAATTTTTGTCAACTCCACACTGATCCCACAATTAGAAAGTCCTGCTATTATATTAATTGGACTCCCCCTCCCCACTCCTCCCCACCCTATGAGAAGAGATGCAGCCCACTGGGAAGCCTTTGAAGGGAGCTGAGACACACATAGGCTATTGGTATACAATTAAGAGTTAATCGGGTTACGTTTGAAAATTCCATTTTTATTTGTGTCAAGGGAACCTTTGCGTGAATAAACGAAGAATACCTATTCTCCAACTTGAGAATCAGTGACCATTTATACTGAGAGAACAGAGAAAATGGCAAACCAGGATACTGGAAAGAAACTAGACCATGCTCAGGCAAATGTCTCTCAGTAGACTAAAGCCTAATGTTTAATTCTAATCTTGAAAATTAAATAGAGGACGGAAGGCCCAAATGCCTCTGTTGCCTTTCTGCAGTCTCTAAATGGCCACATGAACCTCAAATTATCTGCAGGCAGATTTGCCCCCACCCCAAATAACATGTGTATCTGAAGCCATATGACTCAGGATCCCTAAAGATCTCTTGCAAAACTGCTACAAATTAAAAAGCAAACAACCCATTAAACAAATCCAGCTGGTTAAAGCAGTAAATAGGAGACTTCTAATATTTTTCTAACTTTTGACATTCCTGGATAGACTCATTAATAACTAATAAGAACTGTTATCTTTTAGTGGAGTACACTCACAAGAAAACAACTTCACTACCTTCACCATCAATTCCCAACTCCCAGGACCTAGCTTTAAAATCTTTTTATATTTTCCCCTCAAATGGTGAATGTCTCTGGTCTTTTTCAACATGATCCACTATAACCCAAAAGCTAGGCTGACGAAGACCTTGGGGACCACTGTCATCGATCTAACCAGAAGATGACATTGGTTGGGTGAGCTCCTCCAGGTCTTGACTAATGACTTCTCAGTTTAAAAGAGAGCTGGAGGTGAACTCTCAAGTGGACAGAATGTACATCCAAGTTCACAGTGCTGCTCAACACCTACTTAGCATTTCCTGGTTGATCCATGCATCCAGGGTTGGATAGAGACCCCGGTGCCTATTCTGAATGGTGACACCTATGTCATACTGGTTAAATGCTTTTACTATCTTTCTATGAACACTAAAATACCCTTGAAATCTGACCATAACCTCTAGTAAAAAGTCCAAAACAACAACAACAATAACAACAAAACCCACCTCTGGTCAGACTATATAGTCTAGTAAAGGACAACCTAATACGATTTTTGGAGGGGGCAAGGTTTCACTATTTAGCCCAGGCCTTGAATTTGAGGTTCTTTCACCTCAGCCTCCTCAGCTCTGGAATTACAACCTTGCACTATTAAACATTACTAATTGTATGTGTGTGCACATGTCCATGTGCACATGTATGTGTTTGACGAGTGGGCAGACAATACTGGTGACCAAACCCTAGTCTTGTTTTATTTTTGTACCTGTACTGGGGCTTGAACTCAAGGCCTTTTGCTATCACTTGGATTTTTTCACTTATGCTGGCACTCTACTATTGAGTCCTACCTCCACTTTTATTTTTGCTGGCTAATTAAAGTCTCACTGTTGTATCTGCCTCTATCCTCAGATCTTAGCCTCCTGAGTAGCTAGGATTACAGGTATGAGCTATCAGTGTCTGGCCTAGAACCAGTCATTTTTACCTAATGATGCTTCTTAAAATCACCTACAGGACTTTAAGAAAAAAAAATAAAGTTCTTACTCCCTGACAAATGCCACGATTAATTAGTTTAGCTTGAGACCTAGCTCATTCTGTCTCTCCCTCCCTCATTCTTTCTTTTCTTTTCTTTCCTTCCTTCCTTCCCTCCTCCCTTCCTTCTTGTATGTGCCAGTACTCTGTGTGTGTGTGTGTGTGTGTGTGTATGAGCTTGAATGTGTATGGGACTTGAAATGAGGATCTAGACACTATCCCTTTTTCACTCAAGGCTAGTGCTTTACACTTGAGCCACATCTCCATTCTAGCTTTTTGCTGATTAATTAGAGATCAGAGTCTCGCAGACTTTCCTGCTCAGGCTGTCTTTGAACCTTGATCCTCAGATCTCAGCCTCCTGAGTAGTTAAGAATTAAAGGCATGAGCCACTGGTACCAAGCTTCTTTCTTGTTTTAAACCTCTCAGATGAATCTGGTGAACTTCCAGGGTTATGGAACAACTCTAAGTAGAATATAAATACGTCATTACGGGCTGTTCCAACTTAAGATAAAATACATTCTGGAGTTCTTAAAAAGGAAAGCAAGTGATGCATAGGCAAAAACTGTAGGAAGATCTTCAAGAAGGGAAGAGCCAGGCACTGGTGGCACATGCCTATAATCCTAGCTACTCAGGAGGTTGACTCTGAGGATCAAAGTTTGAGGCCAGCTCCAGCAGAAAAGTCCATGAGATTCTTACCTTCAATTAACCAGCAAAAAGCTGGAAGTGGAAGCATGGTTCAAGTGGTAGAGTGCCAGACTTGAACAAAGAAGCCAAGCAAGAGTGCAGGGCCCTGAGTTCAAGCCCCAGTTCTAGAAAAAAAGAAGAAAAAAAAAAAGAGGGAGGCAAGGCCTTTCTGGGCTGGGCACCACCCAAATAGCAGAAACTCCTGAAGGCTGACTGGTGTCCAATGAGCAAATGTGGTGTGACAACCACAAAGACCCACCTCAGCTGCAACAAACCCACATTACTCCAAAGAAGAGCTCAGCAGCTCCACTTCATCTAACATAAGCATATACTTCTTGTGGGCTGTGAGTGCTATACAGCCTTGCTGAGTCTTGAAATGTAATGCTGGGAAGATGACAGATCCATAAAATAAGAAAAAAAAAAAGAATTGCAGGTGTGAGTTCAAACTCTAGACTTAAACAGACAAATCATTACCACATTCAGACACCTATATTGCAGGATGGAGGAAGAAAGTTATCCTCAATTGGGAAATCAGAGCTGTCGGATCCATGATCAAGGAAAAACTTTCTCCATCTGTTTCCCTAGCCATGTGCATGTACACACACACACACGCGCGTGCGTGCACACACACACACACACACACACACAGGTATTTATCTGTTAAAGTCTCATGAAAAAAGTAAGCGGTCACATCTAAGGAAAAACAAAGGCTGTTTTATGGGGTTATAATCTGTCTGTTGTTGCTGAAGTGCTAACATGTCATCAAAAATTCAAATTAAAGCTGTCTGATATGGTGTGATCTCAAGCATGCAGACAGTGACTCATTGTGATTATGTGCAATTAAAAAGCTAACATTGACTTCTATACTGGTGGATTCCTACTTATAGGCACATAAACACATAATCGGCTTCAGAATTTGAGGGAAAAAAGAATCATTCCATGCTGTCAACTGGACCCTAGTGTGGAGCTCTCACACTCCTGTGATGGTTTTTGTACTTAAAGGAACTCCAGCTAGGACTTTTCCCTGGAACTTCTGGGTACCATGGCTAATAAGCTGTTTTGTATGTACCTCCAAACAAATGATGCAAAGTAAAAATAATGTCTTCAAGGAAGTATAGCTAGCCAGATGCAGTTGCTCAAGCCTATAATGCCAGCTACCAAAGAGGAAAATCAGGGTATGAGGTCAGCCTGGTGACAAAAAGGGCACAAAAGTTAGCAAGACTCTTTCATCTCAATTAACAGACCATAAGTATGAAGAAGACTATCTTTGAGGTCTGTGTAAATGAACATTTAAGATTCTATCTAAAAAAATAACAAGATCAGTAGGGTAACAAAATAATAAAAAGCTCAAGTGATAAGAGCACCTGCTTAGCCTAACAAGTTCAAAGTCAAAGTTCAAACACCAGTACCACCAACACACACATACAAATACATACACATATGAATATACAGAAAGGGTAGCTAGACACATATAAATCTGGAAGGTTCATTTTAAAATATATTGTATATGGCCAAATGTGTGGTTCAAACCTTTAATGCCAACACTGAGACAGGAGGATTATATGTTCAGCATAAGACCTTGCCTCAAAAACAAAAAAAAACAGCGAGATACTGCTGGTTTATGTCTGTACTCCTAGCTACTTTAGAGGTGGAGATCAGGAAGACTGTGATTTGAGGCTAGTATGGGGCAAAAAGTTCAAGAGATCCCATCCCAACCAGTAGAGGGACGTGTATCTGCCATTTCAGAGATATAGGAAGCTGAGGTAAGGGATGACAAAAATGTTCCCGACACCAGGCCTGCAATCCTAGCTACTCAGGAGTCTGAGATCTGAGGATTATGGTTTGAAGCCAGCCTAGGGAGAAAGACCATGGGACTCTCATTTCCCATTAACCATCAGAAAACAGAGTGGAGCTGTAGCAGTTAAGTACTAGCCTTGAGCACAAAAGTTCAAGTACAGTGCCCAGGCCCTGTGTTAAAGCCCCATAACTGACCCCTCTCCCCCCAAAAAAGTTCATGAGATTCTCTTCTCAAAAACAAACAGAAAATTAAAAAAGCTGTGTCTGGTGATGTACCTGTCAAAAAATAGAAGAGTTGAGGTCCAGGCTGGCCTAGTGCAAAAAAAATGAGCCCCCATCTTAGAAAGACCCAGGGCACAAAGGTCATAGCTCAGCAGCAGCGTACACGCTTAGCTAATAGGAAGCCCTAAGTTCAAATCCTAATACAACCTACCTACCTACATAGTACAAAAAAACAGCTATTCAGGAGGCTGAACTCTAGAATATCTGGTTCAAGATCAGCTGGAGCAAAAATGATCACTAGTCTCCATTTCCAAAATAACCAGCCAGAAGCAGGACCTAAAATGTGACTCAAGTGGTAGAATGCCAACCTATGAAGCACAAAAGTTTAAATCCTAGTAATGCCCAAAACAAAACAACAAAAACATGCTGTATATGATGTGCAAAAGGTAATTACAGTTCGTGACAATCAAGTCCTATCAACAGGAGTATTTAAAAAAACTTAGATTTAGTCAGGTGCTGGTGGCTCACACCTGTAATCCTAGCTACTCAGGAGGCTAGGCTCTGAGGATCATGGTCTGAAGCCAGTCCAGGCAGAAAAGTCTGTGAGACTCTTACTCTTCTAAACTATCAAAAAAGTTGGAAGTGGAGTTGTGGCTCATCTGGAGAGAACTAGTCTTGAGCAAAACAAAAGAAGCTCAGGGACAGTGCCCAGGCCCTGAGTGCAAGTCCTAGTGTTGGCCAAGCCACATATTGGAATATGAAATACTGGAGTCTTTATTTTACAGTTAGCAGGGCTGCAGGCTGCCCATTGTTACAAAGGCCTACTGCCCCCAAATACACATAACACAAGCTAGGAAACAGGCCAGAGAGGAAAGAAAGAACAAAAACAATACCAACAATCCAACTGAGCTCTCCATTGGAGATGAATTGGGACGTCATGATGACTGGATTCAAGCCAGGAGACAGGACTCAAGAGATGATCACAGAGACACAAGTGACATGGCATCCTGGTGCCTGGGCTGGTCCGGGTCTAAATAGGGACCCAGCAGGGGACGGATCCACAGGAAATTCCCAGTCCCAGGCACTGGACTGACGGATTCAGTAACCAATCAGCCAAGTGTCCAACCCTGTTTCCAGGGATCCAGGCACACCCATCATCTGGGAGGCAGGTTATGTGAGCAGGGGGTGTTTCCCTCCTCCAGTATGAAGACAAGATGCCAGACCCTACCATCCAATATGGAGCTGGCCAGACCTTGCCTCCTCACTTCACCAGGACTGGCATACCCACAAACAAAGCTTAGGTTTTTTTTTCCAAGCAGTGTCCTCTGACCCTGTGAACAATTCTTGCAAGCCCTGGATCCAAATCACCAGAAACATGACCCTGGTGTTCCCAGGAGGCAGTAACAGGTAAGAAATCTGTCTACCTTTCTTTTAACCATAAAGAATTCCATTCTCGCAGAGATGAGCCCTTCTCCACCTTTCCATATGACTTTAATAAGACTTGCATATGGCTTTGTTTCCTGCCTCCAGAAAACCTTGGCCTCCTCTTTCTTTTAAGCAGCAACTCATTAGTAAACATTCTCCCTACTACAATAGCCTGAATAAAAATCATCTTCTTAATTGTCCAGTGTATTTTGTCTTTCACAGTGATCAGAAAGTTTGGCTTTAGAAAAGGAAACCAGGTCGGGAGCCAATGGCTCGTATCAATTATTATAGCTATTTAGGAGGCTCAGATTTAAAAATTGCAGTTTGAAGCCAGGCTGGGCAGGAATGTCTGAGAGTCCTATCTCCAATTAACCAGCAAAAAGCCGGAGTAGAACTGTGGCTCAAATGGTAGAGTGTCAGCGCTGAGTAAAAATGCCAGTTTAAGCCACAGTACTGTCACCAGGGGAAAAAAAAAAAAACCCACACCATGTGGTAAGAACATCAAAGTCCCCCTGGGATTTCTGTTGGAAAGATAAAAGTCAAATGTGGTAGTTCCTCCACTTATTAAAAGGGACCACATAGATACCCAAATTTACCATACACCTTGAGTAATTGAGAGAATAACCAAGGAAACTATTGGAAAATGTAATTATAACCATGTTTGGGAAGCCAGAAAAGTGATCAATGACAATTTTACTTAGAGGAATTAAACAAGTTAACATCTCCTTGAAAGTAATAAAGTGTTTAAACAGATTTTTCTAGAGCAGGTTGGTATTTCTTAGCCCCCCAAAGCACTACCACCTCTATTACAGAAAGTCTTCACTAGGAGATGATGCCTTCAAGTTTATAGTTGTTGGGGGTACACAGAGGAAAAAAATACAAAGGTAGTATTTTTTTTTTCTTGGTCCTGTTACTGGGGCTTGAACTCAGGACCAGGGGGCTGTCACTTAGCTTTGTTGCTCAAGGGCTACAGCTCTAATTCCTGCCTTTTAGTGGTTAATTGAAGATAAGAGTCTGAAGCACTTTTCTGCCCAGGCTGCCTTCAAACCTTGATCCTCAGATCTCAGCTGATTAGAGGCATGAGCCAGCAGCTCAAAAGCACTATTTCATTATAACTGACACCTCTTCTGCTAGACCCATACCTGCTTCTAGTATGCTAGTCCCACTGTTTACTTGCTTTCTAGGTAAAACATTAAATTTCCATCACGAACTGTACCCTATGTTCCTTGGGGAGCCTGGAAAGAAAGCCAAATGTGAGGAAATGCAAAACGAGAATGCCCTGCTCTGGAATGTACAAGGAAATGCACAAAATAACAGGCATTATTAGAACCCATGTTTTTAAACAATTACCAAAGCAGTGTAGTAATAGCATAAAGACAATTTCTGCGCCAGCTTGTTTCTCTGAAATTCTCTCTGCCACTGAACAGCTAGAACAGATAATAACTATTAGTAAATCAAACTCCTCTGCAATATCCAGCTGTGCCTCACACATTTACATACAGATAGAATGGGTATATGTTTTTAATATGTATGGGATACGTACTTTTCCCACAGCCAAAGTGTGTGCTACAAAGGAGGAGGAGAATGGGAATCGGATCAGCATGAGATAATAAAGTGGCCTAGATAAAGTATTAGCTAGCGATTGATCTCAAACGGGGATGCTGCTTCTTCTGACCTGATTACTTACTATGCATGGATTCCATTAAATAGAGCTTAGACATGGGAGGCTCCTGGAAATACTCTAAATGCATAGAAGGATCGACAGCACTCAGAGCCCAAATTGTAACTGTGGATGCCTGAGGCCCTCACCCTCCCTGCTAGAGCCCAAGCCCTCATTTGGGACAGGCTGGAAGGTTAAAGGGCTGCCTGACAGCTGGTGAGAGCCCTGCGGAGCCCCACAAGGAGGGTCTTTCCCTCCCCTCCCCCACGCCAAACACACACCTTCAGAGAATGACTGGCCCCTCCTCAGCTGCCTGTCTGTTCTGGCATGGAGCTCTTCAGCGACAGAAAGGGAATATGAGGTAAAGGTGTTTAACCATCATTTAAGATTATGGTCAACCTTTAAAAAACTGACCACAGTCACGAATGCTATCTCTCAGAAATGTGTCTGTCTCCAATTGCACACAAGATTTTTCCATGTTATTTCACGAACTCTAACAGACTTTCCTGAAATTGAGGAAACCCTGGTCAAGGCCTGATGATCCAGTGTAACCTTTTGGTTTGGCTTAGCTGAAGGGAATGGGTCCTAGTAAAGGCTTTTCCTGCTAAGTTGCAAACTGACCTTAAGCAACCAAAGAAGCTAAAGAGTAATTCTTCATGGTTTATCCAGTAATGTCATCCTTTCTCTTTAATTAAAAATCTAAAAATATAATTTGAATAGCAAAATCAGACTAGAAACCCTATTCCCATCTCAGGTTGTATTTTTGTTGTTGTTGTTGTCGTGGGGCTTAAAACTCTGGGCCTGGGCACTGTCCCTCAGCTCTTCAGCTAAAGGCTAGCACTCTACCCCTTGAGCCACAGTGCCACTTCCAGCCTTTTCTCTTTATGTGGTACTGAGGAATCGAACCCAGAGCCTCATGCATGCGAGGCAAGCACTCTACCGCTGAGCCACCTTCCCAGCCCCTCAGGTTGTCTTTCTATCCTTGACTTAAAAAAAAAACTTTTTCACCAGGCAACAGTGGCTGACGCCTGTAATCCTAGCTACTCAGGCTGAGATCTGAGGATCTTGGCTCAAAGCCAGCCTGGACAAGATCTGTGAGACTCTTATCTCCAATTAACCACCAGAAGACTGGACGTGGCACTGTGGCACAAGTGGTAGAGCACTAGCCTTGAGCTAAAGAGCTCAAGGACAGTGCCCAGGCCCAGAGTTCAAGCCCCACAACCGACAAAACAAAAAACCAAACCAAACCTACTTTTTATTATTCTGATCACTGACATTATAGGGAAATTTCTCTACATTATTCTCTTTTCTTCTTGCTGCAGCCACACCAATCTTTTTGGCTGGAGAAGATGTCTTCTCTCACATAAGCTGATACATCTCTGTGGCTAGGTTAAGCCAGATGAATATTTTTATCTGCACTGCTTCAGAGTTTCTACTGTCTAAAATTTTGATCTGAAATTTGTCGGTACCAGACCAAGTTGTTCAATAGTGAAATCATTGTCACAGGAGCAGGAGGAATGTATTTGTCTGTGTGTGTGTGTGTGTGTGTGTATACTTTGCACTTTGCACCTCATGGTGTCACACCTGCCTGCTGTGGAGTTTAAACATGATCCTTTAGCATTAAACAAACTCGTTTTTGAAGAGTTCAAGAAAGGCCACATCAAGTGTTGGACTTCTCAATATGTGAATGGGAAATTGTTTTCAAGGTCAAAGATTGGGTGTTATGTAGCTATACTGTGCTGCTTTATGTAGTCAAAAGTTTTTAGACCTGGACACCAGAGTTCCTTCTACAGGCAATCTCTGTTAATATTGTCCAGCTGATAGAAAATATATTACCTATTTGAACTTCACCTTTGTGGGTTTGAAACCCCGCTGGATCAGTGGGCCTCTGCTCCAACAGGCACTAGAGGCCACTCTGAAAAGGTCTAGTGTCTACTCATACTTTGTCCATCCTGCTTCCTATACACAAAATGGTTCCTAGAAAAGTTTCTATTAAAATCCAATTTGTCTTTTAAGGGCATTTTTAATTGCTTCCTGCTGTACATGACTTCCCCCTAACTTCCAGATGGATTCCCATAGAACTCTGCTCCTCCTTTTTACTGAGTGGGATGCAGGGAGGGGAGAGGTGTGCAGTACTGGGACGTGAACTCAAGGACTGGGCGCTATCCCTTAGCATTTTCACTCAAGTTTAGCAGCTCCACTTGTGGCTTTTTGATAGTAAATTAGAGATAAGAGTCTTCTGGATTTTCCTGCCCAGTGTAGTTTTGAATAATGGATTCTTAGATTTCAGCTTCCTAAGTAGCTAGGATTGATGACAGACATAAGCCTGGCTTGTACTCCTTTATAACAATTGTTTCATTCTAGCTGTTTGTGTGTTATGACATATTCCCTGTAAGACTATTCCTATGTAGCTTATTCTTCGCATCTTCTCCTGGGTCTACATAGGACTTCACACATAGTGTTCTATAAATTCAATCATTTCCCTGATCCTAAGATCTCTTAAGAGGATTGAAACATGCCTGTAATCCTAGCTATTTAGGTGAGTGAAATCTAAGGATCAAGATTCATAGCTAGCTTAGACAGAAAAGTCCTTGAGACTCTTATCTCCCATTATCCACAAAAAGCTGGAAGTGGAGATGTGGCTCAAGTGATAGAGCACCAGGTTAGAGCAGAAAAGTCAAGTGAGGTTGAGACCCTGAGTTCCAGTCCTTGTACAAGCACAAAAAGAAACAACACAATGATGAAGATGTTGACAATGAGTTCTTCATGTAGCTTAATGGTTGCATACCAGAAAACCACTAAGTCATAAGGACCTTAGCCTCCTCAAAAGTGTGACTGGTAAGGGAATGTCTTGGTCCAAATTTATAACATTTCCACTTTGACATAACAGCTAATAGCAAATAAAGAACAAACACACTAAGTAGAGGGAATGCATAAAGTATCACATTCTAGCACTGGGGATTATGTCAAGTTTAACATTTCATCTTCAAAACCACAGGAACAATGACTCTAAGGCTTGATGTTGGGTATCTGGATGCGTATAGTGACTCCCACCAAAGACAAGACAATCTGAATGTCTGCTATGTGCATGGTCCAGACCCCAGGGGTCAGGATGACCTGCCCATCCTGAATTCTGATTTGGCGGGGGCATGTTGTGTTCATCACTCAAGGCCATACCAGAAGTTCATTTCAGAGTTTCCAAATGGTGAATCTATAACTCTCAGTGTTTCTACCAGATTCAGTCTCATTTTCTTCCTTCAGCTTGGAAAATGCAAACCCACAGGGAAACCCTGACAATTCTGAAGTCCTCACAGCTGATATAGCCCAAGCTGTGCTGCCCACGTTGGTACCCTGCTGGCTAGAGATGCGGCGCTTGGGAGATAAACTGCTCCTTTTGCGAAAGGCACAAGCCCCCACCCACAGTGACAAATGGGCTCTACAGTTCATGCATTCCAGAGGCTCTCAGCTTCCAGATGGGAGCACCATCAAATAGGTTGCAGGCAGAGAGGGAAAAGGAAAAATTAAAGCCATTAATATGCTGGGAGGAATTAAAAAAACCAAAAACCAAAACAGGTTCCTTAAGACGAGGTCCTTAGGATATAACTCAGGTTCAAGGCAAGAGAGAATCCACTTTCTTTCCCATGTCCTATGGAGTCCAATCTTTTGGCCAACAGCAGGTCTTGACTATAGCAGCTCCCCACACCCATTGTTTCCTGTCTCCTCATGCAGCCCTCAGCAAATAAGGGTGCCTTGCTTCAGCTTTGATATACCTCTGGGAATAAATTCATTCAAAAGCAAACAGTGAGTAGTACTAGAGATAATAACAGATTAAGTATACGGTGGGAAATGTACAAGATGCTATGTGGAAAATGAACTTTGCAACTTTGGGGGGGGCAGAGGGGAGAGAAGAGAAGAGGAAACAAGGGAGGAGGCAACAATGCTTGATAAGAAATGTATTACCAAAAAAAAAAAAGAAAGAAATGTATTACCTTGCTCATGTAATCGTAACTACTCTTTAGTCCTCATATCTTTAGTCTTTATGACTTGTCACTCTGGAGAGGTGTTCCTTACCACCCCTTTTCCTCCCTCCCATCACATTCCACAAACATTTATGGTATATGCATGATTTGAAGATGTTTTATTTATAAGTGACCAATTCATTGCAGCACTGAAACATGAATTTCCAAACAGATATCTGTTTTATGAAACTCTATTCCTTTGTTTTAAATAGCTGAGCTATCCAGCCATAGCACAATAATGCAAAAGGTAAACAGGGCTCCATTTCTAGAACCTGTTCTAAGTTTTCTCAAATGTGACTAACTGCAAGAATTTCTTAGCTATTAAAGAAACCAAACAGTAAACAAATGACTCCGGTGCTACTAAGCCCACACGTTTATTCTAGATGTGAAATCTATGTAGTTATAAACTGGAGAGGTTTCAAGGGTGAACTTTAACTTGAAATTACTTAGAAAACTAAGATTGTGCTCTAAAGGTATAGCATGAAGGCAAAGGAAATGCTCATCTGAAAGGAACTTGTGACACAAAAGGGAAATTTGTATTGTGCACAAGGTTGGGTGCTTAGAGTGTTTACTGGGATGAAATATCAAGAATGGAAACCTCTGAACCAATATATGTAAAGCACTTGTTGTTTATTTAAAGAAAGCCAGCCAGGATTTGCTCTGACTACAATAATTTAAATTGGAAAGCCTAGACCTTAATTATTTATTTACTATTATTTAGTTATTAACAAAACTGTAAGTTAAATAATGTACTAATTATTTAATTATTATTCACTAATGCTCCATCTTAACTCATTCTAATAGTTCATGCATTGTCAAATCTACAATCTGTACTAAATAAATGACCATTTGGGATTTGTTCTGGAGCATCTCTGTTTCTCTCCCTGATTGAGTTAAAAACAACAACAATGAAACAAAACTGTCATTTGCAATCAAAGAAAGCTGCTTTGGAGCTGAGAACACAGCACCAGCTGCCTTGCAGGGTCTCTTTCTGAAGCAAGAGCAAAGATTCACATTAACTTGATCTTTTGCAGCCAGTCTAATTTCATTCTGCATGAGTCAGACAGGACTCCATGCCACATTTAAAGTTTCCAACAGAACTGAACCAAAAACGTAACATATTCTCTGTTACGAGACGTCTGTCTTCTGAAAGCAGTGGAGCAAAATGCAGGTGAAGAGTGGCCTACATTGATTTTGTGACTTGGAGCAATGCAAATGAAGAGTTTTGCATTAATTTTCAGTATGCTGGTGGGGTTTTCAAAAAGAAACATTATAATCTGAGTTTTACTTTCAAAACCATTAGCCTGAATGAAGTAAATAATGCTGCCTTTTCAGAACCTGTGGATTTTGAAGAGTTCATACTGGGAAGTTGAGCTGTGGCTTAAGTGGTAGAATGTCAGCCTAGTTAAAAAAGCCAAGTGAGAGTGTGAGGTCCTGAGTTCAAGCCCCAGTACCCCATCAAGATGCATTTTTCTCATGAACTGACATGTATAACTACTGTATCTGATCTGTGTAACTACTTAAAGATAGTAATAATAATGTTTAGGGTAAAAAAAGTTTAAAAATGATTTTACTTATAACAGTCATTGGATCATACAATCTATAAATATACCAAAGTTTACATAATAAAAACACCTATGTCTGATGTCCTAATGCACATACAAATCATACTGGTCTTTTTAACAAAATGTTAAAAACATAAATGGAGATCCTAAAGGTAACTAAACAAACTTACTCACCATCAATTCCTCAGGTGCTGGCCTTTCTTTGGGCTGTTTTCTCATGCTGTGGTGGAAAAAGAAAATTTATCTCCATTATTTGCAAGTTTTTGGTTTTAATTTCTACCACTATTTCCCCTCAAATCTGGATGTTTGCAAAACTCCATCAGTTTGATTTTTTTGGCCAAAGTATAAATGTTATCTTTCCTTTATATTGGCTTTTTAAAAATCATATTTCTGGGACCTTCTTTTTTTTTTTTTTTTTGTTCCAGTCGTAGGGCCTGAGCTCTGGGCCTGGGTGCTGTCCCTCAGCTCTTCAGCTCAAGGCTAGCACTCTACCACTTGAGACACAGTGCCACTTCCGGCTTTTTTCTTTTTGCTTATGT
>NW_012267227.1:111549-133319 GCF_000151885.1 Dipodomys ordii
GCTGTCCCTCAGCTCTTCAGCTCAAGGCTAGCACTCTACCACTTGAGCCACAGTGCCACTTCCGGTTTTTTCTTTTTGCTTATGTGGTGCTGAGGAATCGAACCCAGGGCCTCAGGCATGCAAGGCAAGCGCTCTACCACTGAGCCACCTTCCCAGCCCTTCTGGGACCTTCTGAATCACAAAGTTGTCTCTTTTTTTCAAAGTTACTTTCACAATGTACATAATGAATTTACATTTATTCTAATTCTATTTTTGAAATTAATGTAGAAAAAGCAGTTATGTTCTTTCCCAGGTTTAGTTGCCTATTTGTTTCAAAATTAAATTCAGAGAACAATTTACTTCTTTTTTTGGTAATAATGTAATAGGCAGTATAATTGATTGTTAAGTCAGATTAAGAAAAATGTCATCCCTCCACTAAAACAAGCAGTATATAAAGGAGTGAGGAATCTAGATAATGCTACAAAATTACAAATGAGTTCTTATATAATATCTTGGCTTGTATTTATCAGGTATGACCAAAGTTTAATTTATTCAACAGCTGTGAGATAGCTAAGTTTGCTGAAGTCGCTTTAGAGAACTGCACTTCTTGTGTAAAATATTTCGTGTCTTCCATCCAGTAAGGTATACTTATGGCTGGAGTGTATGCTTAGCTATCCAGAGGTGACTGTGGGTAGCTGCCTACTTGATGGCAGTGTTCTTTCTAAACCAGAACATCTATGGGATAAAGTCACAAATAGACTGCTGTTTTGATCACTTGGAAAAGATCACAGAGGCCTTTTGTATAAGGGACTCTCTAATGAGCAAATGAATATCTTTCACGTCATCTCTGAATTTGCTGACAGTACTTTTGTTTTTAAATAGAGCAATTTAATGATCATTTGGCAAACAAGAATTGTAGTTATGAACCATTAATGACACTGAGGACATTTGCCTTCCCTATAAATAACCATATGCACCTCTCAAATACTGTTTCCATTAGCAAGTAATTCAAGCTGTCTCCCTAGTGGAGTTGATAACCATCCCAATTTGACATTCCAAAGTAGCTCTATCTCTTGGGAAAACAAGAGATTTGTTTCATTTTTTGTTTTGGCTTGACAGCCTTGAAAATTTCAACACAGCTTATCCTTCCCTTCCTCTCCATAAAACTTACACATAGCAGCTGATTGATTTTTTGGATAGTAGGGCGATAAAGCCTTAACTATGTCTCTCCCTGGCTGCCTGGAGCAGCCCCACCCCCAGGGCCCATCTCAGACCACACAGAGAGATTCCATGATGGATGTCACATATCCAGTGTCTCCTATGGCTGTGCCTGTGTCTGGAGTGGGTGATGCCTAGACTAGGGCTCCAGGCAGCAAAGGAATCATAGTTTGTTCTCTAGTCTTTATCTTTCATGGGGATGCCTCTGAGTTTTTTTTTTTTTTTTTTTTTTAGGAATTCCAGTTAAACAACAAAAAAAAGAGGGACTAATATGTTTCTGTATAATGATACCTAATAAGCTTTAAAACAGCTTAGAAGTCCAGGGTTCAATCAATAGGTTTTTTTGTTTTTTTTGGGGGTCTGGTCGTGGGCCTGAACTCTGGGCCTGGGTGCTGTCCCTCAGCTCTTCAGCTCAAGGCTAGAGCTCTACCACTTAAGCCACAGCGCCACTTCGGGCTTTTTTCTTTTTGCTTATGTGGTGCTGAGGAATTGAACCCAGGGTCTCAGGCATGCAAGGCAAGCGCTCTACCACTGAGCCACCTTCCCAGCCTCTCAATAGGTTTTTTATTTTTTTTTCAGAGCAAATATAGCTTCCAAAAGCTACAGAATAGCATGTATTTGAATAAACAAGATACAATGTTAAAAAAATATTTAAACTAGGGGAAAATTTCTCCTCCACATTTATTCCCCTCTGTGGAATATAAACTGTACACGACATTTTTATTAAGAGGTAACATATTACACTTAGTCAAAAAGGTGATAAAGCTTGACATTTATATTAAGGAATATTTCTTGGTTTCACATTGGTTGGATGGCGGGGGAGGGGCAGCACACAGCCAGCCCTGCTTAGCAAGGACCCCCGACTATGCCACCTCCCGGCACCCCAGGCTTCTTTGGGAAAGGCCTGCCATCCTCCAGTACCGGAAAGCTGACTGACTGACAGGGTGCAGACATGTAGACGTTTGGGTAGGAGGAGTCCCACAATGGCTGATGAGTCTTGTTCTCCTGCTTGAGGTCTGGTCATTTCTGAGCTGTCATTTTCCTCCAGTCTCTTGGGTAAAATCCCCGTGTAGGGGTGAGGTTGAGGGCAGGGGAGCAGTGGGCCTTCTAAGGCCACATGAGTCTCCCAGGACCTGGAGAGGGGGTGATGGCACAAGGTCTAATAAAGGCAAGAGGCCTGCTGCTGGGAAGAAAGAGAAAAAAGGCTGGAGAAGAACTCTAGGCAGAAAAACGCCTGTTTCCTCAGGTGTAAAATGATAAGGGGTTATCTCAAGGCTTTGAAGGCACCTTTGCCTTAAATCTTGGGGTACCTGTCAGGTTCTTATGGGTTGAAATGCACCTAATAGAACTACATCTCTACCAGATTTCCCAATATCAAAATTCAGTGTAAGGGCTGACCCTAGTATGGTGTTTAAAATATAACCAAAGATAAAAGTTACTGAAGACTCCAATGAGTTAATAAACTGTGCTGCTTTCACTAAGTGGCAGGCAGTTTTATGGGTAACTTGAGGTTCCATTAATAAAAATAAGCTTCATATGTCTGTTCAAGAGTAGCTATAAAATTGCATATTTCTGAGCAAAAAAAAAAAAAAAAAGATTAAGAAAATGGGAACCGTGTCTGCTCAAAGAAGGAAACTGATCAGTGGTTTATTAAAAAGCAAAGGAGCCTCCCAAGTATGCTTATGAACCTTTGTGTAAATAATGTTTATATAATTTAAACAATTTCTTTGGCTTTGCTGCCCCATCTGCCGAGTTGCTCCCCCTCCCCCAGTGCCTCTTTCTCCAAAAGGAAGCAGGAGAGCCATAAGGTCTCCCGGAGTTAATGGCATGTATCATTTACATTGAGGGCAGGGCGTGCTTTGCGCACTAGCTCACCACTGAGTGATGAAATGTACAAATGGCTCAGAGAACTCTCCAACCGGAAGGACAGGCGAATCCTGGGATGGAGGAAAAACAAGTCACCAAAAGTCACAACAATGCCTCTTTCTAGTTCACAATCCTCCCCACCACTGCCACCCTACCCGCTCGGAGAAGCAGTATAAAGTTGAACATAATGGTGACATAAAGGCCTGCCAATTAAAAAGACTGGCTCTTCCCTCTTCCACACATTTCGGTAAAGATGCCAAATTTCCAGCCACACATTTTACAATGGTGAGAAACATGAGAGCAAAGAGGGAGGGGAGGTGGAGAAAGGACAATGATAGCCACAGGGTAGGAAGGAAGGTAGGGAAAGTGTAAATGAGAAATTAATGATTATTTAAGTAACACACAAATGGTCTTGTAATTAACAAAGAGCTGTGAAATTATTCTTTGTTGACCTTTGTTTCTTTTACTGGATTTGCTATTTATTTACACTTTCCTATTTATTTACATTTCTTTATATATTCAACTGCTTTTGATTGCTGGCTCTTTAGGGACAAGTCATTTTTTTTTCCTTTATAAAAATTTCAATAAGCAGGCCTTTATGAGAGAAGTTTTTTTTTTCCTGAAAAGGAATTTTAGCCTAGTTGTCAGTTTAGGCCAAGTCATCGTATCATAAAGCCACTGAATTAAAAATACAGTGAAAAATCTCTATCTCTACATCAAACAAAACTGGGGAGGATCTGGGAGTCACTCATCAGAACACAAACTACATAGCAACAAACAACACAGGGAGCAAACCCCATTACCATTCGCAAAGGAAAGCTTTAAGAATTTAGGAGTTTTTCCAAGAATGACAGAGAGTGCCACTGTGTTTATAGTGTAACAGCTCAGGATGTAATGAAATTACACTGCAGAGTACTTTAACAGTCATCTCATTAGACCTACAGTTGGAACAAGAGAGCCACATAAAGTAGGCAGCTGCAAATGACTCCATTCTCATCTATTCTCATTTGCTATTAAAAATACCTTTCGGCGGCTTTTTTTCCTCCCTGACATCCCTACACAAAGTGCCCTGCAAAGTATGATACATGCACCTATTTAAATTAACAAAGGAATGACTTATTTTAATCTCACTGTGCTTTGGAGTGCTTTGGCCATTTGGATGAGCAATATATCATTACATACAACCTTCCAGCGCTGCAGGCTAGAAACTCAGAGCATGCAGCATTTGGTAGGAGCCAAACAATTTCTCTAGCACACAACTGTGTCAAATGCATGCATGTATTCATTATTGAGAACGAGAGGAAATAGCTTTGATGTAGTGGAAAAAAGAAGATGATAAAAGCACCTCTGCAATATGTGTGTCATTATCAATGGTGGCAGATAGATACAATTGCACAGCCTCCTATGTGATTAGTAAATATACATATAATTGCTGTGGCCAATTATCAGAAAAATGAGATCGGTAATTACAAGACAGAAAATTAACTAGAAGTCTTATTAAGGCTTTGTTTCTGATTCAAACAATTGGAAATGGCTGGAAAATACAACGAAATAAAAAGGAACTGGGCAGGAGGTGGAGGTCAAAGCAGCCAAAAATTATTTTTAAAAAAAGGAAGAACAAAATTCTGAAGAGATTGGGGGGGGGAAGGAATATAAAAAATAATGACTTTCCCATATCTGTTCCCTTTGAATCTACTCTATTCATCTAGAGGGGATGCTGAACAATTCTACACTTAAATTCTCATCAATAAAGAAAGTAAAGATTTCCAGGAGGAG
The DNA here is from genome assembly GCF_000151885.1 of Dipodomys ordii. Taxonomy (NCBI): domain Eukaryota; kingdom Metazoa; phylum Chordata; class Mammalia; order Rodentia; family Heteromyidae; genus Dipodomys; species Dipodomys ordii. The sequence goes on from NW_012267227.1 coordinate 116,389, forward strand.
AGAAAAACAAAGCAAAATGGAGGTAAAGTAAAATCTTTCCAAGTTCAAAGGATTATATGCAGGTATTACCATAGGAAGGATATGAAAAACAGGGTATTAGAACAGTATACTCAAAAGAAACAAGGCACACAATAACAGGATGGCTCCTCAATAATGGTAGTGGGAAATGGTCACAGAAGTGTCATTGATTTGAAGAGCAAAAATAAAACTTGCTATCTATTTCAGACCTGGCCTGTTTGAAGAAAGCTGTATGGATCACCAAAACTGTGAGAGTCTACAAGGCTCAGTTCAAGAAATGACACTTAACTGTCCGTAAAAACAGTAAAAAAAGATAGTTCAAAATATGAATGACAACCACCTGACACAGGGAGCAAACCCATCACCATTTACAAGGGAAGGCTTTAAGAATTCAGAAACTTTTCCAATTACAGAATTTGATGTGCAAAACATCATGGACTATCATCAGTTAGGAAGCTACTCTAGGCCATTTAAAAAAAATTAATTTTTTATTTACTCATGCATGATAGGCAAGCACTCAACCACTGAGCCACATTCCTAGTCTTAGGTCTTTGTTTTCTTTTGGTTGGTCACGGGCTTGAACTCTGGGCCAAGGCACTGTCCCTGAGCTCTTCAGCTCAAAGCTAGCGCTCTACCACTTGAGCCACAGAGCCACTTTCAGTTTTCTGGTGGTTTATTGGAGATAAGAGTCTCACAGATTTTGCTGCCCAGGCTGGCTTTGAATCATGATCCTCAGATTTCAGTCTCCTGAGTAGCTAAAATTACAGGCATGAGCTATCAGCACCCGGCTTCCTAGGCCATTTTTAAAAAATAGATTTTCTTTTCTTTCTCCTTCCCCCTTCTCTTCTCTCCCCTTCCCTTATTTTCCTCTCTTTGCCTTCTCTGACTCCATTCCTTCCCCCCCTTTTTTGTTGTTGCCATAATGGGCTTGAACTTGGGGCCTTAGCCTGGCACCAGTTGCCCATGAATATAATCCTTGCTACTCAGGAGGCTGAAATCTGAGGATCACAGTTTAAAACCAGCCTGTACAGGAAAGCCCATGAGAATGTTAACTGCAATTAACCAACAAAAAGTCGGAAGTGGAGCTATGAGAAGTTCAAGCCCCAGTGAAAACACACACACACACACACACACACACACACACACACAGCGCCTGCTGTTTTAATGTGGTTGAATATTTACCAAGATAGTTAAAATTCTGGACTGGCTTTCTACAAAGAGCTTGTATAAAACATAATGCTAATGTGGGTTTCATTTTAAAGCATGACACCAAAAGTAAATTAATTAATTATAAATAAACCAGGCAATGGGATGAAGATGTCATTTTAGCATGAATGAGAAGTAAAATGAGGAAATGTGACATTTTGCAAGAGTAATTAAATTTTATTTAAGACCAGATAAGTCTGTTAAGGTTCTTATGTTATAAAAGTTAAGGAATACTGGTTGGTATCCATGAGTAATTTATTTCATTTCTGAAAATATCAGTTCAAGTTGACTTTGTAGAACTCAAAGAATCACTGCTCCAAACGCAGGAGGAAGCCGGACACTGGTGGCTCACACTGTAATCCTAGATACTCAACAGGCTGAGATCTGAGAATCACAGTTTGAAGCCATCCTGAGCAGTAAAGTCTGTGAGACCCTTGTCTCCAATAAATTACCAAAAAAAAAAAAAAAGCTGGAAGTAGAGCTGTGGCTCAATGGTATAGTAGTAACTTGAGCAAAAAGAAGCTCAGGAACAGTGCTTAGGCCCTGAGTTCAAACCCTAGGACCAATAACAGCAACAACAACAACAAAAAAAAACAGGAGGAAAGCTGAGTCTCAAGTGCATATGCCAGCCATCTCTCTCTATTCAAAATTCCTTGTCTCTTGCATGTTCAAGGAAGAATCTTCTGAGATACAGAAGACTAACCAATCAATGGGTGGGCAAAAGAACATACATAAAAGCTAGTGCCAGCAGCTCATACCTGGAATCCTAGCAACTTGAGGATCGAGATTTGAAGTGAGCTGGGGCAGGAAAATCTCTGAGATATTTACTCCAATTAACCTAAAAGCTAGAAGTACGTCTTCAAGGCCCAGAACTGGCTTATATGTACACACATGCATACACATGAACCATACACACATCTTCTGAGCAGGTTGCTGGTGGTCATGTCTATACTCCTAGCTACTCAGAAGGCTGATTCAAAGCCAGACTGGACAGATACATCTGAGACTCTTTTTTTTTGTTGTTGTTGGTCGTGGGACTTGAACTCTGGGCCTTGGCACTGTCCCTGAGCTCTTCAGCTCAAAGCTAGTGCTCTACCACTTGGGCACAGTGTCACTTTCAGTTTTTCTGGTGGTTAATTGGAGATAAGAGTCTCATGGACGTTTCTAATTGGCTGGCTTTGAACCACGATTCTCAGGTCTCAGCCTCCTGAGTAGCTGGGTGTGAGCCACCAGAGCCCGGCACATCTGAGACTCTCAACCAGCAAAAAAGCCAAAAGTGGAGGTGTGGCTCAAAAACTGGTAAAGTAACTAGCCTTGAGGGGAAAAAAAAAAGCTAAGGGCAACACTCAAGCCCTAAGTTCAAGTACCAGAAAAAAAGTTCTCGGTGAGAACAAGTAAGATGGAAGAATGCATTTCCAAAGCATTAATCTGGATTGAAGAAGCAGTTACACTAGTAGCTCTCTGTACTGGCTGATACTGGCTCAATTGTTAATAAGTCACTCTCGGTAAGACCCTGGATACCATACTTCACTATAAGGGCTTTTTGGAATGTCTTTCTATTGAACTTCTAAGCACAGAGGTATGGAATGAAACCGTGAACACAACCTTAACCAAAAGCTTAACCTGAGACTCTAGTCCCAAATCAACTTTATAGAGTCCTGCACACAAGCTGGGACCCTGTTACTGAGCAGGCAATTATTACATAAAAATAGCTGCCATAAAGCATTTCAGTAAGCAATTCTAGTCATGCAGGAGGACAGTCTCCATGTCTCAGAGGTTTTGGTGACTACCTGGTCAGCCTCTTTCTCTAAACAAGTAAAACACAAGCACATCGCATGCCACAGAACAACAAGAGACAAGGAGGAAAATGTTTGAGTGATGCCTTTGCCTTGTGAATAATGAACAGTTCAAGAAGGTCAACCCATTACAATTGAAACTGTTTAATTATTAATTATGCACAATCTATGAGCAAAAGGACAAGTTCAGAATGTTTAATGGATGCTAACTTCAACTGGACTCTCTCAGGGTATTTTGTTATTAGCACTTGTCAGCAAGGAACTCAGGCATAAAAAAAGGCAAGTAGCAGAAAATCTGAGTGTGTGTGTGTGTGTGTGTGTATGTGTGTGTATGTGTGTGTGGTTGTGTACCTGCCCAAAGAAGTGGAGGAAGGAGGCAGAGGGAGGTTTAAGGGGTTGCCACTAGCTCACATGCAGAGCAAGTCTACTTTGTCACCCCCAACGCAGGCAGGTGAGCCACAAACTCCAAATACAGAAAAGTACCAATGAGAAAAATGCTTTAGAAATGACTTACTTAAAAAGGGGTAAATGCAATATTAATATTCAGCAAACATTCAATGTGAAAATAGACCTAGGTAAATGGGATGAGTGGGGCTGGGAGAGATGGGGGAAATGATGGAAAGGGTGGCATTGATCAAGATGCAGCATACTCACAAACTGACATGTTGAACTGAAACCCCTTTGTAGAACTACTTAAAAATAATAAAAACTAAAAAGAAAAGAAAAAAGGAGAATATTATTTAAAAGGGATATATATGTGTACATATGTATGTGTGCTTATATATATAAACCCCCATACACCATGGTATTTCATTAATGGTTATTAGCAACACTGTGCCCCCTCCCCCACACAAACAGGTTTATATCTCACAGTAAAATATGGACAAAGTCAGTGGTTTGTGTGTTGTGTTAATGTCAGTCTTCTGGTTGTGGTATTGTACTATACTTATGAGATGTTACACTGAGGTAAAATGGGCAAAGAGTACCCAGATTTCTCCACAGCCTTTCCTACAACTGTATGTAAATGAATCTAAAATTATAATGAGAGAAGTTTTAAAAAGATACAGGACAGGGGCAATTCCTAGCAGAACACTGCTTGATATGAGGGAGAAGTTTAGTATAAGTACACAAATGGAAACAATGTATGGGAGCTTTGATTAAAAATATTCTTAAAGGATCCAGGCTGTCATTAATTCATAATTAAAGATGACAATGGAACCTGATAATGATGTGGTGATTAATTCAGATACTGGTAAACAAAACCATAAAATATCATATAAAATAATACATTATTTTCTCATACATTCAATATTTTCCTGGAGCACCTACCATGTGAATGACATGACAGACTGATACTTCCTATCTTCAAAGAATTTGTGTACTGTTCAGACAGATGAGAAATGAATCCCTAAAAAACAGCTCTGTAAGATGGAGAGAATGTCCAGTAACAGAGCCAAGGCCAGGTGCTCAGGATGTACCCAGGAGCCTCAAGGGTTCCATTCAAATATGACTCTACAAAGGAGAGTGTTAGAAATTAGTAGAGTGGCAAGCCTTGTCACTTTTTAAACAGTGTCCATTTATAGATTTTTCTGCTATCAAGCTCAAGCTAACAAGTGATTAGCAGCAGATAATAATATGGAATACAAATATGAGAGTTGTTCTCCATCTTTTAAAATCAAGGGCTTTTTTTTTTTTTTGGGTCCGGTTGTGGGGTCTGAACTCTGGGCCTGGGTGCTGTCCCTCAGCTCTTCAGCTCAAGGCTAGCGCTCTACCATTAGAGCCACAGCGCCACTTCCAGCTTTTTTCTTTTTGCTTATGTAGTGCTGAGGAATTGAACCCAGGGCCTCAGGCATGCAAGGCAAGCGCTCTACCACTGAGCCACCTTCCCAGCCCCTAAAATCAAGGGCTTTTAAATTTTTTTTGTTGGGACCAGATTTGAACTCAGGGCCTTGTGCTCTTGCTCACAGGTTGGTGTTCTACTACTTGAATCATGCCTCTTGCCTGGCTTTTTGCTAGTTAGTTGGAGATGGAATCACAAGGCTAGCTTTGAATTGCAGATCTAGGTCTAAACCTCCTGAGTAGCCTCCACTGGTGCAAGTCTTTTAATTCAAGTTTGATGTTCCTTGAGGTTTGGACCAGCAGTTCCTAGTTCTAGGTACTGCAGTTGATGTTAATTTGCAAAGCAATCTGAGAGCACTCCATTTGTATCCATGATGCTGACATCAAAGCTTGTGTTCGATTTTAGCAGCTTCAAGTCAGGCACAATGGTATTTTGCCTGTCAGACAGACCCCAATTTGTGTTTATTTGCTTTTGTTTGTCTTTTTTTTTTTTTGTCGGTCATGGGATGTGAACTCTGGGCCTGGGCGCTGTCCCTCTGCTCTTCAGCTCAAGGCTAGCACTCTACCACTTGAGCCAGCTTTTTCTGCTTACATGGTGCTGAAGAATTGAACCCAGGGCCTCATGCATGCAAGGCAAGCACTCTACCACTGAGCCACCTTCCCAGCCCTTTTGTTTGTGTTTTAGGGAGGTTGATAGCAAAGTTTATTAGGAAAGAATATAATTTCATCTCTAGGGTGAGAATGACCCCAAATTGTTTTATTGTTCACTGTCTTTTTATGACAACTAGCAGAATTTATAGGATATATCTATGCTCTTCTGAGAGAGCCGATCTAGCTTTTTTTAAAGGGAAAATTTAAACAACAAAGGGGAGGGAGGGAAGAGAAAGAGAAAGAAAGAGAGAGAGAGAGAGAGAGACAGACAGACACAGGCAGACAGGTCTTTAAATATCTGCACAGAAGCTAAACTACAAACCCAAATTACTTGGCCAGAGTATAGTCCCTTGTTAGATTCTGGAAAATCAGCTAGGTTTTGGTATCTCAAAGTTCCTCACGGTTCTTGTGTGTATGCTCTCACAGAGTGTACCCAGAGAAAAAGCAATCATATCTTCTCAGAGGGAGGAAGATGGGAAATAGGGGAAGGGGTACATCTGGCTAGTATGTGACTGAGTCAGTCCTGCTTAAGATATAAGTTGTAACCCCACAGCAGAGTGGTGTAAATTCAATCAATGCTTGGTAAACACAGAAGAGTTTATTTAATAGCATGGTCAGTTCTTGGCTTTAAGTACATTTTTTAGTTCATGATGCAGATGGTCCTGCATCACTCCTGGGAAGCTGGGGAACAATGTTTGGGGGGGGGAGGGGGGAGTGGGCTCTGCAGTTAAGAAGGCCTGAAGATGACATCATCAGACAAGAATGCCCAGCTAGAGATAGGGAGAGTACTCCTGCTCATCCTATTCCACATCAAGCCGAGAGCGGAGAAAGTGAAAGATGATTCAATTTCCACACTGGGTCACCCCATGCTTTGGGTTGCCAGATGTAATAAATTACACATGTGGGCATTTTGGTGTGAAGTTCTGTTTGCTGGGTCTAGGCTGACAGTAGCAGCTCATTTAACTTGTCTCAGATGGGCCTGGAACTAGGGGTTAAAGGCCTGAATTTCTGCCACTGAAACATCCACCCTACCCGTAAACCTTTCAGTCAAGGAGAACCAGCTGTTAGCCAAGTGAATATCACTACCAGATACTTATTAAAAAGACAACAACAAAAAGAAACCCACTAAATATAAATGAACAGGTCTATAGGACTGAAATCTGGAGTCAGAAATCTTCCCCCCACTCCACATTTTCTTTTTCTCCTAAATATATGTTTTGGAAATTCTTTCAATCAGTCTCTTCAGTTACTTATTTTGTTGTCATGCAAAAAATTTACAAAAAAATTGACTAAGATATTGGTGTTTTGTAAAAATTCTTTGAAACTAGGTGGGGGTCTGGGTGCTGGCAGCTCATGACTTAATCCTAGTTACTTGGCTGATAACTGAGGATTCCAGTTTGAAGCCAGGCTAGGCAGAAAAGTCTGTAAGACTCTTAACTCTAACCACTGAAAAGCTAGAAGTGGAGCTATGGCTCTATTGGTAGAATTCGAGCTTTGAGTGAAAAGGTAAAGGACAACACCAAGGCTCTGAGTTCAAGCCCCAGTACACGAACACACACACACACACACACACACACACACACACACACACACACACACACACACACACACACACACACACACACACACACACACGGGGGTGGGGGGAACTAGAAAAAGGACTAATCTTTTATACCACATTTGTGATTGATTCCTTACCAAAGCCAACAGTATCTTCTCATTTTTAGATCTCTTTTTGGTCATAATCAGAATAAGACATTATTTAGAGATACCTCTCTAAATAGTCTCTCTCTCTCTCCTTCCCCCACTCTCTCTCTCTCTCTCTCTCTCACACACACACACACACACACACACACACACACGCCCGTATCTCCCTTTGCAGTGGTTTAGGAAGAACAGAAAAAAAAATTTACTTGTTTCATACCAAAGGAATTTCATTTACAAAAGGAAAATCCGTATTGTCTTCTTCTTCTGTAGCTTCCTGATGCATTTCTAACCCTTTTTCATAAAATACTGCTGCAAATAATCAAGCATGACCATTGACATCCACAAGATTGAATTTAGGAACCATTAAATGAGCTCACCCTCGTGGGAAGTCTCCTGCTCAGGCTGGTCTAAAGGTAATTATTCAGCAATTCCTACCTGTGGTTTTACTTTGTCTCTATATAGTGTTTGAATTTCATACACTGGTAAGGTTAATCTTTTTTTTTTTTTTTTCTTCAGGAAAAGTCCAGTTACACATGTTTGAGCCAAGACCTAAATTACAATGTTAATATACCACACTGGATTTCACCAGGTTCTGTGTACAAAGATGCTGATTAAAAATAGTTTCAGATTAAAGGTAAATCATAAGCTATCTGAAGCAAAACCAAAAGAACACATCTAGGAGAGAAAAAAAATTAGGAGCCTCAATAGCTTCCTAAATGAAAGGAGTTTAGCATAGAAACCTCTGATCTACATTTACGCACTGCTCAAGTGCAAAGAACCCGGCAGGTCCGTGTCCTGAAAAATCAACAAGCCATAACACTATCAAGTCAGACTCCAAGAACTCACTGCAAACCCAGCGTCCACATCGCCACTCTGTATGTCCTCTTGAACATTCACTCGACTGTTAGTGAAAATAATTACTGCCATTTGCCACCTGCACTGCTAGCCACAAGAAAAAGAGGGGGGACCTCCCAAACTTCAGGGGCTGCATTGGTGTATGAGTGCTGATGGTATTTGCTTTACATGCTTGTAAACAAATCCAAAAGCTCCATCATCTCCAATTCAAAGGTTTAAAATTATATGTAAATTTGTGTTTCATACAAGTCATCAAGGAGATATTGCATCCATGTAAAATTAGTTAATAGGCGAGGAACAAAGAGGAGATGAGAGGGAGGGAGAATATGAGAGGAAGTGAAAAAAAAATAGAACTACATACTGTGAAATGAACAAGTTCAGTTAGAATGTTCATCAGGATTTGGAAAATCATAATGCCATCTGCTACTCTGGACCTCAGAACATCAGGGATCTCGTGGGCCCAGACGCTTCCATTTCCAGGAGGAAGGAAGGAAGTTACACTCCCTGGAATGTTGCCTCCATCCAGGAATGGAGGCAGCACCCCAGCCGACCAGTTTGGAATCTCTTTGGAGAACATTTCACCATTCGCATGCACATTTCCCCTGGTTTAGGGAAAACAAACGAACGGCAGGCGAAATGATTACAGCAACTCGGCAGTGAAGCAGAGCGGTGCCCTAGCCCGAGCTGCTGGGTAACTGACCCTGGCATCCAACTTGGGCTCAGGGTGTGTAGGTCCCATCGTGGTGGATTAAATGAGTATTGTCCTACGGCTGGGTAAGACTTCACAATAGAGCGACACATGTTAAATGGCAGCAGCCAAAACTGGCCCCACCAGGCAACTGTCCATTCACACACGCTATTCATCCGCCTCCACACCAAGAAATTAATTCATTAATAATACATTAGGCTCTACGGACAATTCAAACAACACAAAGCTACTACACCAAGTTCAGTGACTGTTTAAAAATGCAGAATGGTTCCTGGATAAGGAAAAAATAGCCACAAATCTGCCTTAACTGAAATCAAAGCCATGGGGATGTTTGTGTTAGTATTTTGGTTAGTAAAAAAGAATAACTGGAGAAATTTTAACCACTGAATTTGCCTCCATGCCAGTAGGAAATAATAAAAATACAGATTTTCAACAGTAGCTAATAAAATCTGATTTTATATAGCAGGTATAGTGGGATATGCCTGTAATCCCAGCACTTGGGAGACTGAAGCAGAGGATCATGAGTTCAAGGCCAACCCATGCTACATAATAACAAAACATTTTTAAAAAGCAAGTAACTGTGTGCTTTGGACACATTTTGATCCTTTTTCAAGTGATTGTATACATCCTTCAGATTCTCAGGAAAACAATTTTGTCTAAACTGTTTCTTTTTTTAACATGTTTTGATCCTCATTTCTTTCTTATTCCTCCCTCCCAACAACTCATAAATATGAATTAAATATAATTATAAATGAACAGAACATTAACTTCTGGATTACTGCTGCGTTTTGGTAGCATGTTAATGTCATTTCTAAGGAAACAGTTATTACCAATAGAAAAAAGTAATTACTAACGGAATCCTGGTCTCGAAGCTAACCTATTTTCAATCTGCAAACCAGCTAAACTGCATTAATTTAAACACACTGGACTTTTCAAAGGAGATACTAAGTTTCTAAAGATTGCCTTACATAAAAGAGGAATGTCGATTTTCACGTTTCCAATGATATATACTGGACATTATGAGACACAGTCTAGTTAACACCATGGCTGGAGGTCAATAGACTATATGGATCTACCTGTATTAACTTACTATGCTTTTAATGCCTTGCTAGTTAACTCATACAAGTTGCAAACACCATGAAATCTGACATCATAACTACATGTTTCCAGGAGTTGTGGGAGGGCTAGGCGGTGTGGTTGGAGGGCTCTGGGCCTGCCTGGGCTGTGGGGCTTCCTGTCCCTTTATGTCATATGCAGTTATGTGTTCTGAGGGGGACAGGACACTGTTAGAGAGCAGGAGATAAGGTTATTGCTTTTACTTCTTGCTTTTAATTTCAGAAGACAGCAAGAGACAAGGGAATGTTATTATCTCTAGAGTCAGTTAATACTACATTTTTTTCCACTTTCTGAATTTCAGGGAATTATTATTAGGCAATCACTGACTCCATTCCTTTTCCTAGTACTCCAGGTTGTCTTCCTTGCCCAGCAGCTTCTCAGTTTTCCTGTCTAGAAATGAGTGCTTCTCTAGGCATTAAAAAAAAAAAAGATAACAAGAACTTAACAGCCATTAAAAAAGATATCAGTAGAAAAAAAACTGTGTATGTGTGTGCTGACACTGGGGCTTGAGCTGGGGACCAGGTGCTCTCCCCTGGCATTTTTTGCTCAAGGTTGGTCACAGCTCCACTCCCAAAATATTTCTAAAAGGATTCATGCTCCTCCCTGTCAACTTAAACAGAGTTTGTAGAACAGAACTCAATTACAGCAACTTTTTGTTGTGGTGGTTGTAGTGGTTCTGGAAATTGAACCCAGAGCCTGTACACACGCTACATAGGCGTGCTACACCGAGCTACACTGGTACTAGGACTTGAACTCAGGGCTTGAACACTATCCCTTAGCTTTTTGCTCATGACTGGTGCTCTCTCACTTGAGCCACAGCTCCACTTCTGACTTTTTACTGGTTAATTGGAAGTGAGGGTCTCAGAATTTTCTTGCCCAGGCTGGCAATCCTCAGATCTCAGCCTTCTCGGCAGCTGGGATTGCAGGTGGCTCCAACTACAGTAATTCTTAAAAACCTGGAGCCATTTGTATAGGTAGAAAAGCTAAGCTAAGTTCTTGAATGTCAAAATGGTCAGCTGTCACTTCTTTCCTCCATCAGCTTAATGTACAAAGTAGAATGGAAGGAGCCCTCGCTATTCCTGGAGTGTCACTGCCTTTCTTGGCTGTGGACTGGTGTATAGTAGAAAAGCAAAAGGCCTTGGAGAAACCTCTGGGTGCCTGATGATCCAGGCCTTGCACTTCGTCCCCAACTCCTCCTCTCCACCCTTTTCTATGTCCTATTACTCACCAATCACGGTTTATTCTAGTTCCTAAATATGCCTCAAACAAGCTAAGAACGTCCTAATTAAAGCCTCACCTTTCCCCCTGCCCAAATCTCAACTGTAACTTCCTAAGTGTCCACACACTTGTCAAAGTGATTAATCTGTTTATGTCAATCCCAAACTTCAAGCTCTTTTAAACTGGGTGTCAGTGGCTCATGCCTTAATCCTAGCTACTCAGGAGGGTGAGATCTGCGGGTGGTGGTTTGAAGCCAGAGAAGACAGGAAAGTCTGTGACTCTTATCTCTAATTAACTGGTGCAGGGTACTGGCACTGGGCAAAAACGCTAAGGGACAGTGCCCAGGCCTGGAGATCAAGCCTCAGTACTGGCACAAAACAAAAGGAAAACAAACAGGAAAACCTATCCCTATCTTCATCTAGGGATATATAGATCCATTGAAATATGGTCCGGCCTCACCTCATAATACTTCCCTAAACACCACAGTCATCTGATGCCCCTGAAGACATCCAGAGTATCTTGGAGACAAATTCCTACTTTACTCTCCCCCTCTGCAGAGCCTCCTGGTCACCCTCATTTCCTCCAGTGAGTTCTCTTCTTTCTGTTTCCCTAGCACCTTGTCCACACTTTTATTATAGAATTTATACGGCTCTGAACATCATTAAATATCTTATCATAAATGCCCATTTATGTGAGTGTTTAAAATGACAGCCACTGGGGTCCTCTGTCAGGTCATCCAGCCTTATTACACTCATACACCCTGCAGTTAGCGATCTGTTCGTATATGACTGTCGACCAGTTTGCCTGCATGAGTGAAGTCACAGCTCCTCAATGGTGGCGGCTGCATCTCATTCACTCCTAGTCCTCAGAACCTAAACTCTGGAATTAATACTGGTTGATAAAATGATTGGGTGGCAGTCAATATTTCATAAACAATAATCTATGGAACCCTATGTGGCTGCTACTAGAAAGAGGACGGGGAAAACATAATCTCCTAACATCTAACCAAAACAGTTAAGAGCCACGACTCTAAAACTCCGTGAAAATCAACTCATATCAAAGGGATTATACAATCTGATTTGCAAGTATTTTTTTAAGAGTATGACTTCTAAGCAAATAAAAAACATAATGAGCTGAGCATAGTAACAAGGCACATGCCTAAAATCGAGCACTTGGGAGGAAGACACAGGAAGATCATGAGTTGAAGGCCACATTAAGCTACATAGTGAGGCCAGATTAGGCTACATATGGAGGTCGTATTAAAAAAAAACAAAACAAAACCCAATAAATAAAAACAGAGGCAGCAAGAACAGCAACAGAGAGAGGCTGGGTGTCAAGACACATGCCAGCATTCCCAGCTACTTGAGATGTGTGAAAATAAGAGACTGTGGTCTGAGGCCAGCCTGGGCAATATATAGGTTAGTATAGAAATATAGATTAGTACTGTCACTATGGAAAACAGTATGTATGGATTGTCACAAAAAATGAAAACCAGAACTGCCATTTGAACCAGCAATATCACTTGTGGACATATATATATAAAGGATATAAAATTATTATTCTAAAGAGAAATCTGCACTATCATGCTCATTACCGCACTGCTCACAATAGTCAAGATATGGAAACAACCTAAAGGTCACTTGATGGATGGATGCACAATTAAGAAAATGTGATGTATATCATACACAGTAGAATAATATTCAGCTTTAAGAATGATACTGTGAAATCATGGGTCAAACCTGGAAGTTACTGGCTAAGCAAAATAAGCCAGACACAGACAGGCAAATACTTCGTGATCTCACATGTGAAGCCACAAACAACTGAACTCACAGAACCTGACAACAGAAGAGTGGCAGAAGGGAAGTAGGAAGTCTGCTGACAACAGAAGAGTGGCAGAAAGGAAGTAGGAAGTTTGCTGGTCAATAGTACAAATTTTCAGTTGTCAAATGAGGTTCTGGAGATCTACTACCTAGCATGGTGATTATTGCTAATAATAATAACTTCTTATATGCTTGAAATTTGCTAATAAAGCAGATTGAAAGTGTTACCAGACACACAAATAGAAACTATGTGAAGGGATGGATACACTAGCATGGCTGTGGCAATCACTTTATAATGTATATCAAAACATTATATATATTTTCTCTACATATATATTATTTGTACGTCATATCTCAATAAAGCTGGAAAATAATTTTATACAAGGCACAGCTATATTCAGAAATTACTATGTATCTTTGTTTTGCATTTCTTTCCTCCAGTTCTTTGTAAAGAAAGCAGTATAGAGACAGGGAGAAAAAGAGAGAGAGAAGGAGAGTGAGGGAAGGTGAAGAAGAGGGACGGAGAGAGAGGAAAATGGTTATAAAATTCAGAAATAGTTTCCTTCATTCAGGAGTAGGTGGTTTACCCTAGAGTGCACTTGGAATGTTCATGAAAGCACACAGGTGCCTTGAGAGAATCATATTGCTAGGATTCCAGGTCAGCAGGCAGGAAGGGCTGCAGCAGGACACAGCTCTAGGAAGGGGACCCTTAAGTGTCCCTGTGTGGAAAGGGTCGGGGTAGGGGGAGTCGCTGGATTTCCCCCTAAGGCCTGTAGCTAAGAAAAGGGGTTGATAGAAGAAGAGTTGGGAGAAGATGATGGAAAGAAGGGGCCAGCTGAGTAATGGGCAAGAAGACAGGAAACAACTTTCTTGATACCACTAAACAAAAATGAAGCCCTGAATTTGACAGCTCCCCACAACAAAGCCTACTTATAGCAACCTCTGTCTTTTGCAGTTCTTAACACCTCTAACCATAAAACTTAAGGGAGACATACAAGGGCCCCCACTATTACTGGCTGGCACATATGCACATCACACTGGTACCAGACAGTCATTATGAATGGGAATAATTATCTACTCCGCCAACCCCCTGAACTCACAGAACCATCACATGGACTTGGAACCTACATGAGGCTCTCCTGATGTCTCCCAGAAATGGTAGCAAACTTCCCCACTACAAGAAGGCATTGACTGAGGAAATTGAGAGGCCTCAGAAATTTAGTGAGGAGGATGGAGGAGAATCAATCAACAGTTAGACAGACCAAGAGGAGGCTGGATGAAAATATAGAGAACCAAATTTTTATCTTCTCTGCTTTCTTTCTCCTACCACCTCCCCTCCATGGAAATACAGACCTCAACATGGGTCATCTTCCGCAGCTTTATCCTAACAACAGGGCAACATCTCAGCTGCTTGGTATAGCTTGGAGGCTCTTGCCCATAGCAAGAGCTGCACATTGTGTCCATCTCCAAAGCTGCTCCTTCATTTGGCCAAATGATTGCGTTCTTCCTTTTGCTGGAACCACCTTCGCCCCCTTCTCATACTGTGAAGGCCTCAGGTCCTGCTCAAACATCATTCTCTCTGAAGCTGTCTCTGCTACTATCCTATCTCTTCTAGCCCACCATGTTTCAGCCTACTGCAAGGCAAAATGCAGAAAGCTCCATTTATATAAGCTGTATTTATACCACACTGAATCAAGCTCAGGTCATAAGGCTATCTCCCACTAAGTCCACATGGATTTATCTGAGCAATGGTCTGAACAGGAGCTCATAATTATTCCTTGACAGACTAAAATATGGACCTGGGCAGTGGCAGGTGTATGAAATCCTGGTACTCAGGAGGCTGAAGCAGGATCACCTGAGCCTAAGATCTCACAATCTTAATAAGATCTCAACAAACAAATAAAATAATAGATGGAATTTTCTAGTAGAGCTAGTCCGATACAAAGTAGAATGTAGTTGTGTTTTCTTCTACCAAGACCCATCCTATCCAGTCAAGAAAGGCTGCCTCCTCTTACAATACAGCCACTAAGCACAGAGGTTATCACAGGGAAACCTGCTTCTTCTTTTCTTTCTTTGATGTTTACTGAAATATATTTTATGCAAAGTAGAACTTTACCTTTTTAAAGTATACAACTCAGTCCCAAATTTTTCCATTGCTTTGAGAAAGAAACTCACGCCGGGAACTGGTGGCTCACACCTATAATCCTAGCTACTCAGGAAGCTGAGATCTAAGGATAGTCGTTCAAAGCCAGACTGGGCAGGCATGTCCGTGAGACTCTTATTTCCAATTAACCACCAGAAAACTAGAAGTGCCATAGTAGCTCAAGTGGTAGAGCTCTAGTCTTGAGCTGAAGAGCTCAGGGAGAATGCCCATGCCCAGAGTTCAAGCACCACGATCAACAAAACACACGCACACGTGTGTGTGCGTGCACACACCCACATGCATGCACACACACACACAGAAACTCAGTACCTGAGGCCATCACACCCAACCTTCTCTTTAGTGTCCAGTTTACTTTCTGACCACTTGACTCTCTGTTGTGGGCCTCATATAAACAGATTTCATTTAACAGCTAGGGGCTGATAGCTGTCTGGAATCCTTACTATTTAGGAGGCTGAGATCTGAGGAAGCTCAAACCTCTGGCATACAATTAGCTGGCTCCATATCACATTCCTGCCAACACTATAACCAATGTTATATTACAGTTTCTTTTTAAAAACTATTACCATCCTGCTGGATTGAAGTTGTCTTTTTATTTGGTTTTGACTAGCATTTCCATAAGTAAGTACTTAGTGATCATTCCTGTATCTTATCAGGAACAATGCTGTTCAAATCCTTTCCCCACTTTAAATTGGACTGTCCTTTTTATTTATCCTAGTTGTAAGAATCCTGTCTTATTCTTTTTTTTTTTTTTTTTTTGGGTCCGGTCGTGGGGCCTGAACTCAGGACCTGGGCTCTCTTCAGCTCAAGGCTAGCGCTCTACCACTTGAGCCACAGCGCCACTTCCAGCTTTTTTTTTTCTGCTTATGTGGTGCTGAGGAATCGAACCCAGGGCCTTAAGCATACAAGGCGAGCGCTCTACCACTGAGCCACCTTCCCAGCCCATCTAATTCTTAATATTAGACTTTGTCAGATATGTTTGCTCCTATTCAGTAGGCTCTAGGCATGTACACATACATTCTCCTCTGTTTTCTCTTTCTCTATTGGCCTTAAACTTACAGTCCTCCTGCCTCAGCAGGAGGGACTTATAGGTATGCACCAACACCCCTGTTTTTTCACTTCTTCAAGATATTAAGACATACTTATCTCAAATATTGTTCTTCAACTCACAAGGCCACCAAATCTCTTATTTTCATTTGAATTTGCGTTAGCTTTTGTATTTCTACCAAAAAAAAAATCTTACTGATATTTTGACAGGGATCACACTTAAATCTACAGACCAACTTGGCAATTATTGCTATCCAACAGTTATATTATGTCTTCTACTTCATGAATGCAGAATGTCTTTTCATTTGTTTATGTTTTTAGCTTCTTTTGAAGATCTTTTATAGCTTTCAGTACAGCTTTCATGTACAGCTTATGTTACATTTATTCCTAAGTCCTTTAATTCTTTTTGATGCAAATGCAACTTGAATTGTTTTCTGTTTCATTTTTGTATTGTTCATTTTGGATTACTGGTGTATAGAAACACAAATGATTTTTGTGTGTTGATGTTATATTCTGCAATCTTGCTGAACTCATTTATCAGCTCTAATGTTATTATGGGTTTTCTAGGGTTTTGTATATATCACATCATCTGCAACTAGAGTTTTATTTTTTTCCTCTTCAGTCTGGATCTTTTCTCCTCCTCCTCCGTGTGTGTGTGTGTGTGTGTGTGTGTATATGTGTGTACAGGGCCTGAGCTTGAACTCAGAACCTATACACTGTCCTTGAACATTTTGCTCAAGGCTAGGCTCTACCACTTGAGCTATAGCTTCACTTCTTGCTGTGTGTGT
>NW_012267227.1:136184-138684 GCF_000151885.1 Dipodomys ordii
TGGGGCCTGAACTCTGGGCCTGGGTGCTATCCCTTAGCTCTTCAGCTCAAGGCTAGCACTCTACCACTTGAGCCACAGCACCACTTCTGGCTTTTTTTTTTTTTCCTGCTTATGTGGTGCTGAGGAATTGAACCCAGGGCCTCAAGCATGCAAGGCAAGTGCTTTATCACTGAGCCACCTTCCCAGCCTTCCTTCTGTTATTGTTTCCCATCGTTTCTGGACTTGGTGATTCTCTGGTCAGCTGTTCATTTGGTCTCTGTAGTCTGTATAGTCAGTGTCCTCTACCAAAGTCAGGCTTCTGTGCTCACCTTTCTTACACCTTAGCAGAGAAGGCAGAGGAAATGAGCTTATCATCAGAAGTTCTAGAAAGCACTATGCCATGTGTTTCCTATGACTAAATCCTCCTTCTATTATAAGCACAGCAAGGAAGAATGATCAGCAAAGCTCAGCACTGTTTGCCTAGTATCTTAAGAGAACTTTAGGTAGCTATATCTCAGCATAAGTGTGTGGGCCCAAGATGTGGGACTGTGAGTCCACCTTCTTCCTCTGACTTATAAACTTACTTTGCAATTGGCCTGCATGCTATGCCTAGAAGTCCAATTCTCTGATCTCAACTGTACAACAATCTGGGCTAGCAGATGATGGGTGACCAATAACTATGTATTGAATAAATGAACACAATTCCATCCATTTCACTAAGCCTTTATCGCCCTCTCCTTTGACCTTCTACATACCACTGGAGTATCTCAGTTCATTAGGTGTTTTGTACTTTTGTACACCATCAGGAGTGCAGACTGAAGACAGTTAGGCAGAAAGTAGGGGGGCCACTGACAGGAATTAGGGGTATCCATAGAAAAGAGTGTCCTCACAAGAGAGGACACAAGGGAAGAAGGAAAAGCACCACAGCACAGCTGTGTAGGACCATTTAGCCTGGGGAAAAGTGGCTCTTTGCACTCCAAGAGGCCCATGAATATATCACTGGAGTATTAAGGCCAAGCACACAGGCAAAATGACTGGTAAAATTCAGTGAAAAAAAATACTCCCCTCATATTTTTATAGCCCTAGATGGCATCAAGACATCAAAGTTTAGTTCAGTATCATGTTCAAACCAAGGACCAGAATCACTGAGAAAAGGTTAAATGAGATTCACCACCCTGTCAGCAGGCTGCCAAGAACAAATACATTTTAGAAACATTCCTTTCTAGAACAGCAAAATTCCTCATAAATGTCAGAACTTCAAGTAATAGGATTTCAGTATCTTAGACTTATTTTTATCTTACTTATTCCCCAAAGTATCAGATAGCCAAGACACCAAGTATATGTAGACAAACGTATCTTATAATGAATCAATGTACCTTACAGGGTAGATAATCAGGGACTTGGGGAGGATCTGATTACATAAAGGTCATCACTAGACAGTATCTTAAAGAAATCACATCCGGAGCTAGACATTCCAAGTCAGATAAACTCTTATCATCATAATTAATCCAGATTGCCCACATTTCTGACTGGAGCTCGATTCTCTGCTTACCTTGGCTACCCTTTCAGGGTAGGGTTCCAAGTTTCATGTTCATGAATTTTCTTGCTCTCTTTATATGGTATATCTTCTTCGGACATATAATGGCTAATTCTAGCTCTGTCCCACAGTTCTATCCTCTAGTGCCCAGAGTAGCTCCAACATTCACTTCTGGCCACTGTTTTACTACTTCTTCACTCTTTGCTAGGCCATGGCAGAAGGGCAAGATGAATCCACATAATAACACAATGCCATATGGATTTTGCTACAGTGATTTTGTCTATGACTCCTTTTTGCCTGAATTAGGTTCCCATGGGAGTGGCACTTTTTGATCAATTTTCTGAAACAGGAAATAGCACACACTAGCAGGATAGTGTTGGGATAGTAACCCATCCTCAAGGAATAAAATGGCTCAACTCCTGGCTGGTTATATCTATTTATGTATAGCAGCCCTTATAGTCAGATGTAAATGAAGACAGACAGAAGATAGTCCTGTGGGAGTCAACGGCCAAGCTTAACCTTAAAGAACTGTTAAAGAAGAGGTGTGCAAACATTACTGTTAAAGGGTTATCGTAGTAGCTAGGAGATCCTGGCCACCACCCCAATAAAGTCTAATTCAGTGAGCCTAAGGATTTTTTTTTTTTTTCCAGATAGGGTCTTACTAGGCAGCTCAAATTCATGATCCTCCAGCCTCAGCCTCCTCCTGACACTAGGTTGGATTCTGCAAGAATCCAATTGTCTTTTAACAAAAGTAGAAGGTAATTTTCATGCAATTAGTCACTGAGCCCCTCTATGAGCAACAGTGATTCACAGCAATGAGAAATCTGACACAGGCAGTAAGAGAGAAAGAAGTGAAGGGTTGGTATGTTGATATGTGATATGTGGTTGATAACACATATCCCCTCATGGCCTTTCTTGTTCTCATAATGCATTAGGCTCCTGATAAAATGCTTCTTCCTGCTCAAACATTGCTTCTTCCCATAA
>NW_012267227.1:143684-192693 GCF_000151885.1 Dipodomys ordii
TGGCATGATACACAACCAATATTGGTATGGAGGCCTTTTGACTGTCAAAAAGCAACACTTCTGCACCCTTCCATCTGATACTTGAGTGTGATTTTGTTTTCAAAACACAGTCTTATTATATAACCCATGCTGGCCTTGAAATCTTCATCCTATGCCTCAACATCCTTATGGCTAAGATTTTTGGGGGGGGTCAGTCCTAGGTCTTTAACTCAGTCTGGGAACTGTCCTTGAGCATTTTTAAGCTCAAGGTGCATGCTTTACCACTTGAGCCACAGTGACACTTCTGTTTTTTTTTTTTTTTGAGTAGTTTATTGGAGGTAAAAGTTTCACAGACTTTCCTGCCCAGGCTGGCTTTGAACCTTGATCCTCAGATCTCAGCCTCCTGAGTAGCTAGTATTATAGATGTGAGCCACTGGCACTGGGCTTCCTTATGGCTTACAGGTGTGTCAGTGAGACCAAAGAGGACATTCTTAGGAGAGGAACACAAAGGTACAATGCCTATGTACATCTGATCATATAAAATAATATGGAAATAAACTCCAGGAAAAGGAAACAAGGTTTATTTCCTTCCTTGCTGTTTTTATTTTCTTTGTAATTGTATTGTTTGTTTATTTATCTGTCTTTGGAAGGGTAAGAGGAGACACAGCAATGGAGGGACAAAGAGTTAACAAATGTAGCAATGGTACTCACTAGACATTATGTTGAAAATGAACTATACAACTTGTGTGTGGGGACGGGAAGGAAAAACCGGGAGAGTGAGGGAGGGAGTGACATTGTTGAAAAAGAAATGTATTCTTTACCTGACTTACGTTAACTGTAACCTCTGTGTATATCAGCTTTATAACAAGAATTTAAAAATTCCAAAAAGAGATAACTCAAAAAGAAAAAAAAAAGATTACTGTTGTGTGCCACCAAGTCTGGCTGCTGAGTGCTTGAAAAGGTGCTTTCCCATACTATCTCGACTGTCCATGCCTCCCAACCATCACCTCAACTGCCATACTAAACCTGGACAAGTGAAGTCTACCCTGATAGTTCTTGCTCAATGATGCCTGGATCACTGCTCCTTCTAGTTCTTCCAGCCAATAAGACTTCCAGACAAGACTTCACAGGTAAAGAGTGGTGGCAGAGCTGTTTACCACCACTATCTTAAGGGAAATCTTGAAAAGCCTAGGTAATTCCATTGATATGACACATTTATTATACATTTACTTGTTTGTTTTTTTTAAGCATAGGTCTTCTCACCTCCCAGACATAGTTAGATGTCTCTACTTCTATAGGAGAGTTCTTTGTAACAAAGAATTATAAATACATTTTTGTAACAATAAGAATGTTTTTCACAAATTTCCATTCTCTAAGAAAAACAAGTGACAAAAAATTTAAAATATATTTTGAAATGAATTCAGGCATGGTGAGTGGTTCAGACCCATAATCCTAGCTACTCTGGAGGTTGAGATCTCAAAGTTTAAAGCCAAATCGGAGAGATTACCACCTCCAATTAAACAGCAAAATGTCAGAAGTGGAGCTCCATTACTGGTACGTGCACCATGCACACACATATTCACAAACAAATTAGAAATAGTTTATGAGCTGCTGTCCCCAATAACGTGAGTTTTGTGAATGAAATTAATTTCTCCCTAAATGAAAATCTTAAAGATCCTTACCTTGCCTATTCTATGGGTTAATAGCAGAATAACTTAAAGACAACTTAAAATTGTACTATTTTAACGTTTGCTCTTTATATTACAATAGAGAGGGAAGAAGTAATCAAAGCCATTTTTATTTTGTTATAACTATCCTGTTTGGCCCAGGTTTGTAGAAAGATATGTTTTTTACAAGGTTTTATTGCACAGAATGATCATAACACATTATATGAAATCACCTTCATAAATTTTGTATTAAGGTAGCACTGTCTGTACCTGAAATTGATTCAAAATGCTTACGATACTCAATTACTTTTTAACACTGTTACCCAATGCAGTGACTTATATCCTCTATTTCACAAGAATCTGATGATGCGACATCATTGTAATTGATTCATTTTCTCAATTAAATAAAGCTACTGTGCTTTCCTTTATATGAATGCCACATAGACCATAGAGTTAGATGTATTATCTCCTTTCCCCTCTCTCAGATATATTGCCTTAAAGGCTGTATTCTGTTCCTCTGTTAATTCCACCAGAAAATTTAATACCACAGTCATATTTTTCAAATTCTGAACTGCCAGGCAGTTGACTATTTATATTAGGCATATTTTTCATTGCTAAATGCTTTGTTGTTTACCTTTTTCAAGATCACATTACTACATGGGTGCAGTAACCATAAAACAAACCCAAACAAAGTCAATCCCTAGTCATTGCCTCTGCTTTTGCACACAGTTCATGAAAAAGTGAAGCCCATAGTTTTATAGCACATTAAAAGTGGTACGAAAGGTATTCAATATAAAATGTTAGCTTCATGAATGCCCATCTTTATTCTGGTTCTGCCTTCCAAATGCCTGTGAGAGCAGAGTTCAGAGGAATACAATAATATTGTTAGGGGTGATGGATTGCATGCACCTAGCCACATATGAAACGCTTTTCATAACTAACTTGTCCAGGCCCACATTCCTACGTGTGCATTTTGCTTGTGAGGGGTGGTTTCTATGTCTTACTAGTACTTTGAGACAATAAACAGTATAATAATTGCTCCAGACATAGTCTTTGCTAATCAGCCTCTAGAATTAGTAGTGTTTCACTAAGCAAATTAGATAAACCTCTTCCCTCTTCTATGCATAGCTCTTCTCCTTTGGTCAGCCATTCGATCCTAGATTTAAAGCCACCCTAACTGAGAAGAGTTATCTCTCATTCTGAAGGAAGAGTTCTTTATTTGTTTGAATGGGGAAGAATGACATCATAAAAGGCATCCACAAGCCAGCTGCCAGTGGTTAATGCCTGTAATCCCAGCTAGTTGAAAGGCTGACAATGGGAGGATTGTGGTTGGAGGCTACAATGTGGCAGAAATATTCATGAGGCCCCCCTTCCAAACCTCCAACTGGGCACATGCCTGTCATTCTTGCAATGTGGGGAAACCTACAACAGGCAGATTGCTGTCTAGGCACAATGCCCAGCAGAAAGTATGTGTATATATAAAACCCCAGGGCTGGAGGTGTAACTTAGCAGTAGAGCAGCTAGCATATGGGAAGCCCTGAGTTCAAATGCCAGTACTGGAAAAAAAAAATGGCAATCATAAAGACCAGCTAGGTCTTTCTGCTGTTACATTTCTTTGCAAGAACCACTTGCCACAAGGTTGCCAATTAGAAAAGCCCCCATATCATGACTTATGACTTTGGAAAATGATCCTGGAAAGGAAATAGTCAATTATGTTGGTGTTTTAAAGCAATTTTGGAAGTTTCACCTCATGCTTTTCCTCTAGAAAGGAAGGTTTTTGTTTTTGTTTTTTTTTTTTTACCTACAATGGCAAAACAGACCTTGCTGCCAGCTCCTTGTTATTATATTCAGACACCATCAGAAAACGAGAGTGAGTTCACCTATGTAACTTAGAGAAGACACCAGCTCTGGCTTTCATTTTCTCTTTTACTCCCTGAAAATTATAGCTTGTCCTGCAGTGCTTGTCTGAGAGATTTATGTGTGACCTAGGTCAGATCTTCCAATATCAGTTGACAAATTTTCTCTTTACATACTTACTGCTTTTCAAGCTTATGTTATTTCCTCTTAAATAGAAAAAAGAAACATAAAATCATATTGCATGGTAAGAATTTTTTAAAGAATATCATTTTCATTTGTTATGCTACTGTCATCATTCTAGCCTTCAGAGTTGAACTCTCTTCCTACCTCCTTCCTCCCTCCCTTTCTTTAACTTCAAATTTTAGGAATTGTAGCTGTTTTGTAAAGATTCTTGACAAATCTGATGTACTAAGCTATAAAGCAAGAGGAACTACAATCAGGAATTACAGCAAACTGGATTATCAAATTCTAAATGAAGAAATATGACCTAAGGAATATTTCAAATGGAAAAGACCTTCAGATATGCTGTAGATCAGTCTACTCTCTTTGCTATTAAGGGAATGGAGGCTCACAGTGAGAAGATAGAGCCTGGCCTGATGATTGGCTGGGGAGGCTGCCTGCTAAGAATCAGAAAGACCCTTGGAATTCAGCCTCTTGAGTAGCCTCAGAGGTTTCCCCTTCTCACCTGGGTCAGGACTACTGTTTATAAAATGAAGAGATAAACCAGAGGAGCTCAAAGACTCAATGAAGCCAGAGCTAGGCTAGGGAGAAATGGTAGTGGCACAGCACTGTGCTAGGTGCTAAACAATAGGTAATATGCCATCTCAAATTCACCATAACTTGCAAAAACAAATGATCCATGCTCCCCACCCCCAAACCCTTCAGTGACCAATAAAAATAACTTCTATAAGCTTTATACCTATTGTGTTGTATTGGTAACATGTTTCCAAATAACTGTTCTTTTTATTAAAAAAAAAAAAAAAGCTGAGTGCTAACGGCTCATGTCTGTAATCCTAGCTACTCAGGAGGCTGAGATCTAAGGATCACAGTTCAAAGCCAGCCCAGGCAAGAAGTCTGTGAGACTTTTATTTCCAATTAACTACCAAAAAAGCCAGAAGTAGAGCTATAGCTCAAGCAATAGAGTGCTAGACTTGAGCAAAACAGCCCCTGGGTTCAAGCCCCAGGACCAGCATCAAATAAATAAATAAACAAACAACAAATAAATAAATTCTAAAAACTCTGATAGGGTGATATTTTTACCAAATGAAATATGAAATAAGATAAATGGTATTATACATTGTTTCTAATATAATATGCATAAGCACAATCGCCTGTGCTATCCCATCTCTATTCATTAGACTTGTTCAAGTTTTTATGCTTGTTGAGTCTATTAGCATATCACTTATGGGATCTAAAACAAAGGTAAGTCACAAGAAGGCTGAGCAGGCAGCTCCTCAATGGAAATATAAACGTCACTCACTGGCTCCCACATAGGCACCTTCTCTTTGGCCCTCAACTCAGACTCCAGCTGGGATGCTCTATTCAAGAATAACCTTTAGGCTGGGAAGGTGCTCAGTGGTAGAGTGCTTGCCTTGCATGCATGAGGCCCTGGGTTCGGTTTCTCAACACCACATAAGCAGAAAAAGCCAGAAGTGGCGCTGTGGCTCAAGTGGTAGAGTGCTGGCCTTGAGCTGAAGCAAGACCTTTTTTTTTTAGGGGGAGGGGGATCATGGGGCTTCAACTCTGGGCTTGAGCACTGTCCCTCAGCTTCAGCTCAAGGCGAACGCACTACCACTTGAGCCACAGTGCCACTTCCAGTTTTCTGGTGGTTAATGGGAGATAAGAGTTTCTCAGCCTTCCTGCCTGGGCTGGCTTTAAACCACGATCCTCAAATCTCAGCCTCCTGAGTAGCTAGGATTACAGATGTGAGCCATCAGCACCTGGCTAAGAGTGACCTTTTTATGCTAAGTGAAATGAACCCCAAGATATGGACACAAGAGGTTTTTCTTTGTTGTTGTTTTTAATGTAGTGATTTTTTTGTTTCTTTTGTATATTCTTCCTCCTATGATATATCCCTATTGTGACTGTATTTGATTTTGGTACCTTGCACCTTGTATATACATTTATCTAATTTGGGGAGGGGAAGGGGAATAACAAAATGCTGAAACAAAGACACAGGATAGCTCACTGCAACAATGGTATTCACAAGACAGTATGTTGGAAATGAACCTTACAACTTTGGGGGCAGGGACTGGGGGAGGTAGGGGAGGGAAGGCATAGTAGGAGAAAAACAAAGGAGAGGGTAACAATGCCCAACAAGAAATGTTACCTTACTCTAACCTCTCTGTACAGCATCTTTACAATCTTTTCAATTTTCAGCCAGTATTGGAGCTTGAAGTCAGGGCCTGGACACTGTCCCTTAGCTTGTTCATTCAAGGCTGGCACACTTTCAACTTGTGCCACAGCTTCACTTCCTGTGTCTTGGTGGTTAATTGGAGATCAGACTCACAGACTTTCCTACCCAGGCTAGTTCTGGGATCCTTATATCTCAGCCTCTTGAAAAACATGAATTATGTTATTATAAGCCACCCACACCTGGCCAAGAATAAAATTTTAAAAAGTGAAAATGAAGTATTTCTGAATTTAGCAAACAGCTGGATGGGAAAGAAAGGATCTAAGATGTCTAGAAGAAGGCATAGCCCAGATGGGACCAAGAAAACAACCCAGCCATAAATTAGACTACTTGGCTCCCACTGTCTCCTGAGTAACAAGGACAATGGTTTTCATACAAAATATAACAGCTGGAGCATCAAGGTATGGTGCAACATCATTCATTTGCTAGGTCTGTCAGTCAGTGGACAAAAAAAAAAAAAAAAAGACCTGCTTGCCCAGTCTATATTCCTTTACTCTTGATGTACTTAAAACTGACATAGCTCATCTCCCACCATAGAGACAAATTTAGGAGCCAGGGTGAATCCTTCTCTGGGCAAATGTACATTTTAATTTTGTGACTTTAATTTTGTAACAAAAGCAAGAACTTAAGAGTTACAATTCAAAATAATGTGAATTACAAAAACAATCTTTTCCCTAATAGTACTGAGGTCAGGCCTTCCTTCTTTCAAAGAAAATTTTTGATGTTCACTGCATTAATCTTTTCTCCTTTCCTTGTTCCAAAAAAAGGGGGGGATGCTTATTTCAGAATCCAATTTAAGACTATCAATTCAGAGTTTTTAGGAGGGAAAAGGTGGCAGGAGGAGGTGTTGCTTTTTCTGAGGAATGCCTGTTGAGTACTTCACTCTGTATGATCAAACAAATTAAATGTGTCAAAATATCTGAAAGGAGTTTTCTGGAGCTGTCATTTAGTTTGTATCTCTTTTGGATATATCTCCCCTCCCCCCATGCCACAGACTACAGAGCAATGTTGAAGGTCAACTAGTCCAATTCTTTGCCAAATGTAGAAATTCACTTTATTGTATTTTAGACAGGTATCATGTCTTTTCTAGATTTCCAAGGATGAAAGTTCAATGATTCTATCTCAGCTAGCTTACATTGTTAGAAAGTCCCTTCTCCTCCTCCTTCTTTTGTTTGTGCTGATACCTGGGCTTGAACTCAGAATCTGGGCAC
This sequence comes from Dipodomys ordii, assembly GCF_000151885.1. Taxonomy (NCBI): domain Eukaryota; kingdom Metazoa; phylum Chordata; class Mammalia; order Rodentia; family Heteromyidae; genus Dipodomys; species Dipodomys ordii. The sequence continues at coordinate 150,812 of NW_012267227.1, forward strand.
AGAGTCCCTTAGCTTTCTTACTCAAAGCTGGCATTTTACCACTTGAGCCACTTCTGGTGTTTTTATTCTGCTGGTTATTTGGAGATGAAAGTCTCACAAGCTGGGCACTGGTGACTCATGCCTATAATCCAGGCTACTCAGGTCAAGATTTGAGGAACGGGGATTTGAAGCAAGACTATGCAGGGAAGTCCATGAAACTCTTAACTCCAATTCACTATTTTTTTTTTTTTAAAGCCGTAAGTGGAGCTGTGGCTCAAGTGGCAGAACTCTAGCCTTGAACACAAAAGCTCAGAAACAGTGCCCAGGTCCTGAGTTCCAGCCCCAGACCAGCATCAAAATGAAAAAAAAAAAAAGTCTTATAAACTTTCCTGCCTGGGCTGGCTTCAAACTGCAATCCTTGGATATCAGCTTCATGAGTAGCTAGGATTATAGGCACGAACCACTGATGCCTAGCAGTCCTTTCTTATTTTAAGTCTAATGTGTCTTTTTATAAGATGTGCCTATGATCTTGGAGTTTGTGGTAAATAAATCAAAATCAGTTCTTCATATATCTGAAGATACTTGTAACATTTTCTTTGAACAATAAGCAAGAACTCCTACTTTCCTCCCTATGACGAGTTGCTATTGTAGGTGTTCTCTTTCCTTCTCTCCTATATTAGTAAGGACAATTCAATGACAATCCTAGCCCCGAGTAACCCAAGTGCTTCAAGATGATTCTACCCCCAGGAATAGGGTGTAGCACAGGGTTCAACCCTAAATTAATAAGCATCACTTAAATCCTCTGGGCACAGTGAGTTAAATGGTATTTGGATGCCTATAGTGGGGGGGGGAGGAACTGCTTTTAGCCTTCTCTTTTACAGAAGTGGGGTGCTATAAGGAACCCAACAGTTATTCTTGATGAAGTAAGAAAAAGCCTACTAAGAAGTGAGCCAAAAGTTTCTTGCTGGATCAAGTTCTACAAAACCCCAGCAAGACTATGCTTTTATGCAATCCAGGCTACTCTGAGTTCATTTTTCTGCCTGAGGGACTCAGGCATTAGTTCATATTCTCTACCTCCCAGTCCCAAATCTCTTTTAGCTAACAGCTTTCAGTAAGGTTCTTTATGACAACTTCATACAGTTGCAATGTATCCTACAGTTATTAACTTTCCATCTTTCTTTTCCCTCTCCTCTTCTCTTACCTTCCAAAACAGTCCCAGAGTTACAATCATCTTTAATGTATGTATGTATGCATGCGTGCGTGCATGTGTGTATGCATATATGCAATGAGTATGTCTTTAGGCCTAGCTTCTACAGATGAGTAAAAACAAATGATATTTGGTTTTATAAACGCTCCAATTCTATCAATTTTCCTGTAATTATATATTTTCATTTTTCTTTATGGCTGTGTAATATTTCATGGTATATATGTACCTTATCTCCTTTATCTGTTGTTGGACACCTCAGGGGATTCCATAGTTTGTCTACTGTGAACAGTGATGCAATAAACATTGGTATGCAGACATCTTTCTTATATACTGATTTAAATCTCCTCAGATACATGCCCAATAGCAGTATGGCAGGGTCATAAGGTAAGTCTATTTTTAGTTTTTTGAGAAATCTCTATACTGAGATTCAGTATGTAAATTCTATATATGCACTGAATTCAGGCAAGAGCTCTGGAAAGATCTCCCCCCACCACAAATACAAATAACTTCCAGCTCTATCTGACCCTTGAATCCCTTGCTGACTGAATTGTCAGAATTCATCTGGTGAAAAGGAACTGTCTTCTGCCTGACTCTTCACTCTCAGCTCTACCTTCCTGATAATAAAAATCTTCAACTTCTCTAAAGGTAACTCCATGTCTCCTCAGCAGTGTTTGTCCTTTATACAGTGATATTGGCAGAGTATTATTGGATATAGAAGAAAGTAAAGGGACAAGACAATTAATGAAGAGCTGTAGGGTATAAGTTGATTTTTTTCCTGATAACAAAATTATCTTTGCAGCTTTTTTTTTTTTTAAAATAAAACTGAAGCCAGGTGCCAGTGGCTCAGTTCTGTAATCCTAACTTCTCAGGATGCTGAGATCTGAGGATCAAGGTACAAAGCCAGCCCAGAGAGGAAACTCCCTGAGACTCTTATCTCCAATTAAGCAACAAAAAGCCAGAAATGGAGTGGTGGCTCAAAGTAGCAGAGTACTAGCCTTGAGCACAAAAGCCCAGAGACAGCACCCAGGGCCTAAGTTCAAGCCCCAGAACCAGCATTAAAAAAACAGGTATTTCATTGATTTCATATATTTATCAAGTATTTATACTAGTCTTAGTACTAGACTTTAAAACCCAAAAGATGGGTAAAGATACACCTGTGGGTCCATAAAAATTTCAAAAAATTTTAAAGCCTTTAAAAATTTATTTAAAGTCCCTGAAACATACTTAGTAAGAGGAAAACTTAAACAGAACTTGCATTTTCTTCTAAATGTCACCCAGGGTTTGGACAAAATAGAGCTATCTGGAGTTCTGCTCAAACCACCCACCTTCCAAGAGTCCATGGATTTTTCTAAGACATGTTCTCCCCTCTCCCTCTCCAATATTTCTAGGTAATATATAAAAGGTTGTTTCATTAGTCTGAGCAACATATATATATATATATTTAAACTGCCACATATTTGACAACATTTTTAGATTGCTGAATTCTTAAGCTTCGATTTCAGTCAACATGTGGCTCAAACATGCTAAGGAGAAAAAGAATCTGAAAATATAATCACACCTAATTTTGTTAATTAACAGTACCATTGCTTGACTATGAATAAATTCAAAGTAGATGGAAAGAATTCATAAATCTAGAATGAAAAGAAATACATTTGACCTTTGTTTTAGAGTCTGTTGATTACTTTGTATTCTGATATGGGTATACTGGGTTTCAATAAAATCTAAGGGAGTACTCAGCGGGAGGAGCTGGTAACACAGGTGACCCCGCATTTTTCAAATTCTGTTTACCAAATGACCTTTAGGATACTACTTAGATGCTTTTAAAAAATGATGAGATAAAAGCTGAGATGCTTTTGTGTTTGTGCCTGCATGCATGTGTGGGAATGCCTTTGTGGATTCTCATCTATTTCATATGCTATCTTCCTATCATTCTGCAAATCACTGACCCAGGAGCCCTTCCATCAGCCTCCAAGTAAAGAGACTGAAGTCTGAAAATCAAAGTCAAAGACCTAGTAAGAAAAGCAAGGACTAGAAGTCAGGTTACTCTGCGCACATGCTGGGTAGAATCCACAACCTGACAATGACTTATACTGTCATTGGCTACCTCTGGTCCTCTCTTTCCTAGGTCAGTGTTTCCAGCTCTATATCAAGGAAGCACAGAGCTGTCCGAATAGAGGCTGGAGGGAGGCCTCTAGCTAGGAACTTTGCTTTGTTTATGTTATGCATTTTGTTTGCAGTACTTTTGTTTAGACCAAACTAAAAGTCTCATGCTCAGAGGCATCTCTGCAACCTATTTCTGAACAAAGAAAAAAACAAGACAAGCTTCATTGGTCTCTTTGGTCTTTCTTCCTCTGAGCTTGTAGGCCCACAACTCCTTCTCTCAGGCTATTTCACTGCCTCGCTCTTCTTTCTTTCTTCTGATGGTCATAGTCCCCAAGGTCACATCTATAGATAGACCTTGATGATACAGCCTAACAGAGTCCATACTTGGTTCTAATTGGCTGCTTTGGTTTCCCACAATTCCTTGGAGGTGAATACTTAACTCTGTATATGAACTGTCTCCTTTCTGGGCTCCTAGTGGTCCCTGGGGTGTTCTTTCTGGTGTATTCTGGCAATTTCCACTCCTAAATCACATCAGATCTTTGCTCCTTTTAGGCAACTCATTGATTTTTCAATGAACTTAGCTTGTCTGTTTTATTGACACTAAAGAAAGGTTTGGTTCTTAGCATCATTAACATTTTAGTTGAGGAAGAATTCCCCAACACCTCAGGCATCAATCCAGAATTGTTAAACATCTAAAAAGTCATCTGTGTTCAAACCTTGGCCAAGTCTGTCCCCTTTTTAACTTGGGTGCCAATGAGCCCCTAACCCAAATTTACCCAAGTGTTCTTTGCTTAAGGTGATGAGTAAAACAATGGAGCACAATAAAAGTCGTTGTTGCTGCTGCTACAGCTACTGAGGACCACTTCCCCCTCCAGGGATCCACATCCAGTCAGCAATAACCTAGCAGGCACAGAACACACAGGGGCAGTAATAATTTCCATCTCTATAGACACACCAGTTGGAGGCAGAGCATGAATAGATGGGTATATAAAATAAGGGTGGCCGTTTGGGCTCAAAACCTATGGGTGCCTTATTTCCCTTGCTCCTTCCACCACTTTCTACACAGTCAAGACCAATATTTTTAGGCTGCTGAGTGGGAGTGGGAGACAGTGTGACTCCGCTGTTGAATACCTGGTAATTGTGCGAGTCATTTAATGGTTATGGGTTCCCATTTTCTTCCTTTCAAACAAAGGACTGGATCATTGTAGGACCTCTTCACATCCTGAAATTCTAGGATTCCAAGAAGTAGCAGACTGCACCAATAATACCAGGAGTAAGGGGTGGGAAGGAGAGTAGAAGTTATCTGACCATGGAGTCTAAGAAGGTCGGATTCCAGGTTTACTGCTTCAAACTTCAATACAAATTCTAGGCCAACCTGAATGTTTAGAAAACTGGTAAAGAATCAGAGTCTCCAGTTACTGGATTAAAAAAAAAAAGACTAGATTTTGTATAGAACTCTATATATTGTGATTGTGATTGTGAATGATAAATTTTATTCCAAAGAGAAGGACTGCAAAGGAAAGCTCTTTGGGATCAGAAAAGTAATTCATTTTGTCCTACCTGGCATGAGACATGGTCATATATTTTCAGAGTTATATAAATCCCTGCAGTACTTTCTGGAAATATAAATAATACTACTATTACCTTGTTCTAATATTTTCTAAAGTGCTCTTAGGCGTTGGCTCATTTGATCAGGACAACTTGTTCCCAGTAGTCTGGAACATGTCCTGGTATATGCTTAGTCAGACTCACAGAGGGTAGCAAGAAACTCTTGGAGTTATCTGTCAACTAACTTCAGGGCACAGATCTTGAAATGCAATCCATCCCAGCTTCAGATTGGCTCCCAGTCACCTCAAAGGGATTCAGAAAATCTTCTAGTCCAGTTTCTTCATCTGGTCTCTGCTACACTCACCTCAATCCTGATATATTTTCTCCTAGCTCTTTTCATTCATCTCTCCCCTTTCTCCTTCCCTATGGTGTTGTTTTAAAAGTTACCTAAGAGAACTGCTAAACTGTGAAAAAAAATAATGACAATGGTCCCCTTTAGGTAAATCACTGGTTGGATGCCAAATACAGCAGCTATATGTCTGACCAAATGCATCTCCTTTGACCTCAATGACTAGATCCCTTTTTTTTTTCCATTCTTCTGGCCTCTTGGCTTCCTAAAGTGAGCTGACCATATATTTTCTCAGCCTGAGGCTTGAGTCTCAGCAGCTAGAGTTAACTGCAATGTGTTTTTCTTCCCATAGGAGCTGGGACTGCCTTTGCTTTATTTCTGCTAAAACAGGCTACCACAGTGATAGGCACAATGCAGCAGCTCAGTGACAAACACATGTCAAACTGAATTGAGATAGATACCACACCATAGTTTTGATGATGATATAAAACCAAACAAACCTAAGATGGGTATTTTGAGAAAAGTCATGTATCGCTAACCTGGCTGGCTAGATACACATACATACATACCACAATTGAGGTTCTAACAAATAATTTACTTTTCATGGAAAATACTTTGAAGGTAATTTCCCTTCCATTGTGTGTGTGTGTGTGTGTGTGTGTGTGTGTGTGTGTGTGTGTGTGTAGAACTTAAGGTCTCAATCCCTTGTTTGGCTTTTAGGCTCATGTCTGGTGCCCTACCATTTGAGCCAAGACAACTTCCCCCTTTTTATTAGTTAGCTACAGATAAGACTCTCTCGGATTTGTCTGACTGAACTTGTGCTAAGCCTCCACACTCAGTCTTCTGAGTAGCTAGGACTATAGGGGTGAGCCACAAAGTACCTGGTTCTCTCCCATTTCTGTTTTATTTTAAGGATAGATTAGGAATTCATCTCCTATCTTTGACAGAAGAGAAGTAAAGTTATGAGATTTTTGGACATGTTTGAAATGGATATTGGGGAAAAAAAGAAGTTGGCACTGGCAATTAAAACATTTCTGGGAAAAAGCAAACATATATAAATGAGCATTTTTGTTTGCTTGTTTTGGTTTGAACTTGGGATTCCAACTCAGTACCTGATGCTTTCTCTCACTGGCTGACACTCTACCACTTGAGCAACACCATCAACCCCTAAACAAGCATCCTCATATCATTTACCTCTGCATTTTGTGGAACATAAATCTGATTTAATGGCTTGAGAATATCAGTATATTTTCAATATCTTTATCTCAAACAACAAGGATAAAAATAAGCAATGAAACAGAAGTGTTTATGCTAGAAGCATGGTTCAGCAATAAGGTACGGGCCTAGAAAGGGGAAAACCCCAGTACTACAGAGCAAGAGGGGGGGTGGGAGAAAGGGAAAGGAGAAGGAGGGAGAGATAAAGAGACAGAGAAAGAGATGTTTAGTTAGAAAAGACCTGCATGCATGTGGCTCTTGACAATTTGAAACACTGAATGTTATTTAGAATTTACTTAAATCCTTGATGTTCTGAACTTCCAAAAGTTCATGCAACAAAAGGTAGATTCCCAAATGCCTTTCTTCAAAAAGGGCAAACTTTTAGGTATTTTGCAATTCTAGGCATGATCATTATTACATAAGAAATAACATCTATAGCCTAAATTTAGTATTGAACATAAGGCAATATTAAATCATCAGCTTTAATGTTATTAGCAACATATCAGCCAAAGGCTTCTAAAACAGAAAAATAAGTTTAAAAACTCTAGTATTTTGTCATTAATGTTTAATGTTTTTAAACAGTTTTAAGAACATAGGCTTCCCATTCTATTATAAAAAAACTCAATCCAGAGAACAATTTATTACTACAAAATAAATGAATGTTTAACAGCCAGTCTGTCAATTGAAAGAAAAAACAAAAACGTAACACATTAAAATAGTAGGTTTCCAAGCCAAGTTAAACAAGATATTTTCTCCTTGACAAGCTGCTTACATTTAAATGAAAACAGGGCAAATTTGGTCAATAATATGGATCGCATATAATAAGAAGGACCTTAGATCATGTTAATATAAGGATCAGAAAGCAGTAAGTTCAATTAAAACCACCCAGTTATTTAGCAAACTTTCAGATACAGCAAATAAATTAACGTGTTTTAAATGAAAGTGTTCCCATAAGTAGCTTTTTGACCTATGAATAAGTCTCCCAGGCAGCTATCACAATGAAGCAAGACTTAGTTGAAGCAAGGCAAAGCCTCCAAATCAAACAAATGGCATTGGTAATCAAAAAGCATTTGCAAAACATACTTTCTTGGTGAATAGCAGGGGGGTCTGAGAAGACTACCACCTATAGCTCCTTGCATATTTTGACACAGAGAAGAGTAAGTACACATTTCTCTTGTCCATGAAAGCTGGGTTATCTTGGTTTGAACAACAAGATATCTTCATTTACAGACTATATTGTGGGAAAGGCCAGTCCTTAAACTATCAAGAATTCCCCCTTTCACTTAACATTCTCTACTAACGACTTATGTTTAAATTGTATTGAGATTTAAGAATACCTCTATTGAGACAAGTAATATGTCATCATTTTGCTCAGCTAACAGCCATGACAGCCCTGCTTCCTAGCATTAAGAAGAGCAGATCTTGGTTTTGTCCACTGATGGCAAAAGCTGGCAGAACAAATGAGAATTAGCTAACTGTACTAAAGGTTTTGATCCCTAGGATTCAGGCTCTTTTTTACCTTAGCCTTAATTATTCTATTTGGCCAGATAATGGTATATGTTTTCTTCAGTAAAATGATCTCCTCTACATTTTGCAATCATTTATTTGAATAGCATTCTTCTGTATTTTTTTAAAACAAATAACACCACTCTCTACTATTCCTCTTATCTTTTTGATCCTTTTTTACTACTTATCATCTTCTTCATTTGAAACAGATTTTTAACAGATAATCTTGATCGTTACAACAATATCTTGCCTGCATTTTATTCAAATAATTCTTAAAAACAGCTTAAAAAGCTGTTTGGAATAACATCAAGCTTGCCATCAATCAAACGAAAAAAATTCCGCTGGCGGTTGTATAAACATCAGATCAAGTCTGATGTCTTCAAGGATTTCAGAGTGAACCATAAAAAACTCCATTAACTTCTGACAAAGAATGCAAATTAATCACAACATGGGGTGAAATGAAATTAAAGGCTCTTTTCTAATCAATGACAAGGCAGGATGAAATATTTGTTACTCTCCCTGCACTCAGGCTGCCTAGGATGTTTGCACTTCCCTAGCAAAGCCCCAAATGTAAGTGAGTACAGACTCACTCACCACCCATTTAGTCCTCCACTCCCCCCCCCCCGCCCCCAGAGCTATCTGCTTACAAGTCCTGGAGATTCACAAAACACACTAATCATCCGAATCTCAGGTGCATCCAATTTGTTATTCACACTCTCCTATGCCAGTGAAAAGCCTGGCGCAGACAGATGCACCAGGAACCCTAAATGACAGTTTTGGCCTCCGGAAGTACGATCACTACAGCAAAATCTAGTACAGCCTCCAGGTGAAATGTCTGGAGCTCCATATGGAGCAGGGAAAATTAACAACAAGATGAAAATCACTGCAGCAGCGGGGAGTCAGAATTTTTGAAAAAAAAATGAAATTTAAAGATGAAGAAAGAGAAGTAATAAATTAATGGGGTGTGAAAACATTCAAAGCTTTACAATACCAGGGGCACTATTTGCTCAGATTCCCACCCCTCCCCCCTTTTAACTTCAGGTCATTTTGATATAATTTATTAACCAAGATCAGGAATTATAGCCAAAAGAATACTATTTTTATCCATGCAAAAGTACTTTAAATACATTTGTATCTGTTATTATCTTCCCTTTCCTGTGGAATCTTGCTTACCAAATTTCCCAGTGCCAGAACACTCACAGTCCCTGAGAAGGCTCCCTAGTGGATTTACTATTGTCCTAATGTGGGGCCCTGTTATGAAGTTAGAATGAACAATGACAATTTTTAGTAGGCAATCCTTTTCATTTCTCCTAAATTATGGTGTCATTAAACAAACCATTGCCCACCATCATGTTTTTTAGTCAACTGAATTTGGACCTACATGATTAACTATACACAGCTCCTCCAGTCCTTGTCCAGACCTGCACATTTTTCTAGATTACTACTAAAGCTAAATTGCTCAAGAAACTCAGATATATCTGGAAGATGTTTTCATTTTACTGTATTTTTGTGCTGGTATTAGGGCTTGAATTCAGGGCCTGGGGACTGTCTCTTAGCTTTTTCACTCAAGGACAGCACTTGAGCCACAGCTCTACTTACAGCTTCTTGGTAGTTAATTGGAATTAAGAATCTCACAGACTTCCCTGCACTGGCTGGCTTTAACCTCGAACCTCAGATCTCAGGCTCCTGAGTAGCTAGCCTTATAGTAGTGCCCAACTGGAAGGCATTTTTAAAAGCAATTTTCATTATCCTTTTCACAGAGTATGCTCTATAGACACTTAGAATAATTAATGTCAGTTGTGTTGGTAAGGGCTCTAAGATCCTTTGGGTTCCTAGTCTCTCCACTAAACACAGAAGAATTACAAAATGACTCTAGGGAATGATCTTATCTACAATGGAGCAATCCTCAAATACTCAGCATTCCCTTCAACAAAAGAAGTCACTCTAGGGCAGAGAAGGTAAACTACAAGAAGTGGTAGGCGGATGAATGACAGGAAAAGCAAGGGAATGAACAGCAACCCAACTATAATAACACAGAGTCAGGCACTGGGTGTAGCAGTCTCCAAGTCCTAGACCTAAGTGAACCCACTCCTCCCTACAGGTGCTTTTACCTAGCTCTGTCCTAGTCTTTGCATAGTTCCCTGCAGGCTCAATGGCTCTTTATGGAAAAAGTGCTACATAAATTCAACACATCACTGTTATTATTTCTGATGGTAGCCCCTGACCTTTTCTTTTTCTTTAAAATTCTAAATTGTCTGCCAATGAGGCTATGCAACAGTAAAGCCTAATGAAAATTCAAATTGTGTTTTCATACAATAAACATCTGGCCCACAAAACCATGAAATTCACAAAACCCACCACCTTTAATCTTTCTGTTGGTCCCAGGCCACTGACTCGCCCTAATATCTTTCCAGCACCTTTCTTCACACGCACCCTACCAGAATTCAGTGTCACCAGTTGGAAGAAGGGCTGCTAAAGACCTTGTCAGCAGCTTGAATGCTGGGCTGGGGGAAGGAAGAACCTCAAAGCTGGCTCCTTTCAGCCTTGATCTCTGCTCCAGTTCTGGCTGGCAGGTTGCTAGATTTTCCATTGGTACTAGGAAATTCCATTTTGTGTTACAGCCCCATTATTAGGGACAGTATGGGTGGCCCTTGTACTTTTTCTCATTTGAACCGCATATCTCCTTTAATCAGAGAGGACTAATACATATCAGAATTATCATCTAGAAATAAACTAAGTTCTCAGGGAGTTTACAAAACAAGAATGAAGATCTGGGGTAACTGTGAGGTAAAGGTGGCTGGCTTCTGATTCTAATCTTCTGTCTTTTAGTTCAAAGTTTAGTCCAATTAGTCCAAAGTTAAGTCCAATAGGCCACTCTACAGAAACTGCCAATGGTGAGATAGCTTTGGCCTGGGGCCTCAATTTTTAGGAGGCTTGGGTAGTCATTTCACAACGCTGACCCCAGTACAGAAGGACTCAAAATTATGTGAGTTTAACAATATATGAATGGCTTATCTATGCTTTATGACAAATTAGTGGGTGATAATCAGGATTAAGTAGTCCTCAACTGGGTAACAGATCCAAGACTACCTTATAAAAGAGTAGGTTTTTCTGTCATTAGCTATATTGAAACACGAGCATGGATGTTTGGTTTTTGGAAATACTGTGAAGAGGTTTGATATGATAATATCAGAGATCTCTTTCAACCCATAGAATCTATGACTCATTCCAACCTATTTTGCTTGGGAGTCAATGGAACCAAACCACTTGCAGCTCAGTGGTAATTTCCTTTGCCCAATTGGAGAAGGCAGGTTGCTGTCTCATGGAGTGCTTATGGTTCAAATGGCATAGTGGGCCAGAGAAGGTGTGATTTTTATCATTATGATTACATAATCATATAATAATTATGTAATTTGTAGTTAAAATTATGACAAATATATAAGTATGATTTTATAATATGTGACATAATAAAAATAGACATTTATTTGAGGCAAAAGGAAGGGGTAGAAGAGCACTAATAATTTTCCTCTAATGAAACAGAGCCTGTAAAATAAATGCAAATTCCACAAAATGTCATTATTAATTTTAGCAATGAAGCACCCAAACTTGTTCTGAAAGACTTAGGAAATAAGACCTGATGGCATCAAACCTGCTTCTATTATTTAAAATGAAAGTACCAAGAAATAGAGTTTTCTCCCACTCTGGCATGAAGGCTATTGTTAACTAGGAAGGATAACATATTAGAATTTTCTACCTTCCAATGAAGTTTTTGACCAATGAAGTGAACATGTACTCAGACACTCGTGGAAACAAATCTGCAAAGATACACAGCCTCTTCCTGAATCTTACCATCTCTTTCAAGTACTCCATTTGTTAAGGGCAATGGCAATCCACTTCTTGTATTCATTGCTCACCAAATCTCACTGATTAATTACTCTCTACATTAGGAATTTCAAAAAGATTGCTATGTATTCAGTCTTTGAAATTTCTGTTTAGATGACTTACATATTTTGTATTAAGCTTAGCTAGAGAGGCCTTTTTTGTCCAAGTTCAAGGTTTTACAGGATTGCATAAATTAGCCAACAGTGAATTGTTTGAACATTTCTAACACAGTAAAGACACTTACTAAGATAAATAATCTAATGAGCTCTAAATCCTGAAAATGTGACTTTAATTTGATGGGCTACCTAGAGCTAAGCAGCAAAGCTGTATACACTAAAATCTCACTGCATGCATGCCACACAGTTATATTTTAGATTTTTTTCTTTAAGAAAGGGTTATATTTAAACAAAGAAGCTTACAAATATGAACAGTGAGACTAACATTCTCATACCTAACAACCTGGACAATTTCTCTTCCACTTAACTGATGACTTTAACTGTGAAGGAAAAGGATATGAGACATTTCAGTGAGTGAAGGCTCTTTAAGTGTCCACATGGGTATCAAGAGACTATGCTTAAAACTGATTATGAAGACAGTAGAGAGAAAGAGCCCTCTCCTATTATTCAATAACCATGTTTGTGATGCATCTGCATAATCTAACCATGCATAAATTAGTATGTGTAATACAACACTTATTTGCATAATAATAGCAAGTTAATAGATGCTTAAAGAGCAGAGACCAACACCACCTTTAAATCAGACATGCCTCCAGGCACTCTGGCCTGTACAGACCAAGATGCCAGAAAAAACAGTGAGCATCAACCCGAGGAAAGGAGTCAAGCCATTCATTTTTCACCCCTCTAGACATCTCGCTTATTTTCCCACACACACTGGGGAATCATTTCCAAACCACAAAATGGCTTTAGATTTTAAGTTCTACCACCTTTCTATAACAAAAATTGTAAAGAAATGAAAAAGAATGGAATTCATAATGCGAACATAATACACCATTTATTTTCTTAGAAATATGGAAAGGAGTAAAAATTTTAAAAATGTTAAAAAATCATAAAACTGGGGGGAGGGCTATTGGCCTAGCAAAAATAATGACCTACATTAGGTATTTTTGTTTCATCTTAATCCTATAACTCAAATAATTTTAATTGAATCCTAAAGCTTAAAAGCATATTGAAAAAAAAAACTGGGTGCCTCTTTCACATTCAGTATGAGTACATAGTAGCGGGCCAGGCTAAGGAAACACATCTCAAATGATCTGTCAACCTTTAACAAAGAGGAAAAAAATCTGGAGTTTAAAAAAAATAAAAAATCAATAGAGACTTCTAATGACTCCTTTAAGATATCACTTTTCAATTTAACAGGACAGATTTATTTGTATGTGGCTCAAATGTTCACAATTGCTCCCTGCACCTTCATACATAGGAATGAATGTCACAGTGGCAAACGGCAGTAATGAACAATCTTACCTGAGGATATGGAAACCTCCCAAGAGCAAGCTGGGAAAGGAAATAACATTTGTCTAGTTATAGATTTGCATGCAGGGCAGATCTCCTTAAGACAGACAAGTACTAAATTTCAGAGTTGCATCTAGCAAATATTAAAAAAAGAAAGCTTACAATCTCTAAGCATGAACTAAATTATTACTGTAATTACATTATGAGCTGTATTTAGAATGGACATTTTTTCACAGACAATGTTATATTCCCCAATAAAATATCCTGCAGTTAATAACGAAGCATTACTCTTACATGGTTTCTCTTAGGAATATTCTCAGTTCTGTGGGCATTATTCATTTTACATGTGTATGTCAGTTTCTTCTAGACAGAGATGTAAAATTCTGCTGGTTTGTAATATGGGAACATCTCCTTGATCCTAGTTTACAGAGTTGTAGATTTTGTTTTTTCAGTTACAAGTATAAGGGAAGGGTTGTAGGAAGGCATAAATGACCACATTATAAAATTGAAAATTGTGCTATTATCTTCATTTACTTTTAAATTTTTTCATCCATTCCTAGTCACAGTTAGAAGAAAAGTGATAGTGGAGGAAATAGCCATTGTAAAACAGTGAAGTCAGAAGTATAGGAGTGAGTCTGAAATTGGGCAAATGAATCCTTTGAGCTTCTGTTTTAGCTTGATTTGTAAACTATTTTTGTTCTGGAATAATTGCTTAATTTTGCTCCTTAGATTCTCACATGTAAAAACAAAATTGCTCAGCCCAAAAAAAGAAGGCTTAATGTCAAATATTAAGATCAAACTTAAGGCTGGGAAGGTGGCACAGTGTACAGTGCTTGCCTTGGATGCATGAGGCCCTTGGTTCAACTACTCTGCACCACATAAGCAGAAAAAAAGCCAGAAGTGGCGCTGTGGCTCAAGTGATAGAGCGCTTGCCTCGAGCTGAAGAGCTGAGGGACAGTGACCAGGCCCAGAGTTCATGTCCCACAACTGACAAAAAACAAAACAAAACAAAACAAACTTAACAATTACATATAACCACCTTAAAGAAAATAATGGCAAAAATTTGCACTTCACCATGTAGCCCAGCCTTGGACCTGACACCTTGCAAGCGCGCGGGCACGCGCGCACGCGAACATACACACATATGTATCTGTAAACTACTTTCAAAACAGAATAGCAACATCAGGCAGTTTTAAAGCCGGAATGGATCTGGGACAGCACCAATCTATTTCACAGATAAAAATCCTCAAGTTCTCTTGAAGGAGTTCCCATAATAGTTCATCAATAGAAACCCAGGGACTTAATCCAGCATATCATGATTATCTTTCTAGTTCTTGAGAAGTTTGTACACTTATTTAAAAAATATTGAGGTTGCTTCAGAACCAACCTCAGTGCTAGGCACTGTCCCTAATCTTTTTTTCCCCAAGGTTAGTACTACGTGAACCATAGCTCCTCTTCTGGTTTTTTGATTGGAGATAAGAGTCTCACAGACTTTCCTGCCTGGACTGGCTTTGAATACCAATTCTCAGATCTCAGGCTTCTGAGAAGTTAGGTAGAAATAGAGGTGTGAGCCACTGGTGCCAGTTCTCAAACATTTTTTGAACTCCTCTCTTGGACCTACGTCTAAAACCATTTCATGTAGCAGAATACCTACTTCATTTTGTTATCTTGGATTTAAAATTACATCCTTCAGTGTGTTGATCTTATAAATTATCTATCATACAAATAGATATGAAGGACCTGAGGTTTACAAAGTTCTAAAATTAGTTTGAACATCATGAACGTAATAGGAATAAACCACATGATCTTGTTAGGTGACTGCATTGAAAAAGCCAACAGTCATTTGTGTGTGTGTGTGTGTGTGTGTGTGTGTGTGTGTGTGTGTGTGTGTGTGTGTGTGTGTGTGTGTATTTTGGAGTACCTAGTATAATTTCCTTGTACTCATATCTTGTACACAAAATATTCACTTGGTCAGGCACTGGTGGCTCATATCTGTAATCATAGCTACTTCAGAAATAGAAGTTGAAAGGAAGCTGTTGGAAGCCATCCCAGGCAGACAAATCAAAGAGACTTATCACCAATTAACTGGCTCAAGTGGTGGAGTACCAGAGATGATTAGAAAAAGCAAAGCAAGAGTATGAAGTCCTGACTTCAAGTCACAGTATGGGTACAATATATACATACAGATATAAATGTGTATATAGATTTTAAAGGTATAAAGTTACACTATATTATTTCACATTAATGGTTATCATTAATCCCTTCAAGTATAAACAACAAAAATACTACAAGATTGGGTACAGGAAAGAACAAATATTCACCTAAAATGAGTTCAGAGTTTGTGTTATTAGGACTGTTGTTTCTATACTGCTATTAATCAGGAAGAGGAGATGTTCAGTTCTTCCTCTGACCTCACTGCCCCTATCCAATACAGGCTGTAGGTTTGTCCTAGATTTTGAAAAGATGGTATGCTTCTGGTCAGTAAGAGTATGATTACTGATTCAAGATCAATCACTGTCATCTACTATGGTGGCTATATCATGTTGTACTGGCCTGATAAGCAATGGCAGATCACCAAAAGCTGTTGTCTGGCATCATGCTTATACACAGACTAGGAATTTTGCTTATCATTCCATTTCAAATAAGAGAAACAGCCAGCCAAGAGAGCATCCCTTACTTACAAAAGCTGACATATAAATTGCTACAATTCATATAGAACATTCTGCCTCAAGTGGATATATAGCCACTGTACCATTCTCTAGAGTGTCTGAATGTGTCTTTGGGTACCATGGAAAACTTCTGTCTACATGCTTTATATGTGTCTACTACATATGCTAGCTAGCAGATGCCAACCCTGACCATTGGTTCTTCTAGTTTAAGGAATTAAGAAATGACAAATGGAGAACTTAAAAAAAAAAGAGTAGGATATAATGCAAAAATGTGAATTCCTCTCATTTCAATCCTAGAGCCTCCAATTCTCAAGTATCACGGTCCCATGGAGAGGCCAGGCTCCAGTAGACAGGGGAATATGTGCTCATCTATAATCAGTGCCAGGTAGGCAAGGATTTCTAATAGCATTAATTCTGTCAAATACTGCTATGTAGGAGAAGAGTAAAACTGCAAGTGTGAGCTGGTAGATGGGAGCTTCTCCGTCCTAGTTTGCTTGAGAACAGGTGATAGTACTTGAACTGGGAAACACATCATTCTTGGATCTGGCTTTGTTTTCTTGTATTTTCTTGACACCCACAGGAACCACAGTCCTACCTATCAACTATGGCTCTGGAAGAACTGCTTCTAAGTTGAGTACTGATAGCCCATGCCTATAATCCTAGCTATTCAGGAGGCTGAGACCTGACGATCGTGGATTGAAGTCAGCTGGGGCAGAAAAATCTGTGAGATTCTTATCTCCAATTAACCAGCAAAAAGCTGGAAGTGGAGCTGTGGCTCAACTGGTAAAGTGCCAGCCTTGAGTGAAAAAGCTAAGGGAAAGCTGGATGGTGGTGGCTCATGCCTGTAATCCTAGCTACTCAGGAGGCTGTGTTCTAAGCATTATGGTTAAAAGCCAGCCCAGGCAGGAAAGTCCATGAGTGTGGATCAAAGTGGGAGAGCCCTAGCCTTTAACACAAAAGCTGAGAAACAGAGCTCAGACCCTGATTTCAAGCCCCATGATTAAGAGGGGAAAAAAAAAGCAGAGGGACAGTGCCTGAGAGCAGGGTTCAAGCCCCAAAGTACTGGCACACACACACAAAAATAGGTAAAAACTTAACAACAACAAAACACTGATTCTAAGACATCCTAGTAGCTATGGCCTCTTTGAACTAGTGAGACTGAAAATAGTTCCTTGGTCTTGACCAGTAAGTAGGTGCCACTGGAAGCGCAGCAGGACAATCACTTTCTCTCACATGAAGTGTCACTACTGAGTTGATACACTAGTGAACACATGCAACAGCACAGAAGCATCATCTGAAGGCTCCAGCAGAGGAACCTACTCCCTATATATGCCTTTATCCTTCCAGATCTAAGGCAATCATGGTGTTCATGTTTTACACTATTTGTCTTATGGCAAAGTGGAAGGAAATGTATAGCCAGGCCCTAGAATCCTTTTATCAAGCTCTATTAGGAGGAAGTAGAAGGGAAAATGGGCTCTTAGCAGATACAGCTGCATGAAGAACAAGTTCATGTTTCTGTCAGAAGTCAAAATAAACACAGAACCCTTATGGGAAGAAGCAGCACATATGCTCTGAGTAAGTACTTCAGAGACAGACAGACCTGGGGCCATTCTAAGCCTTTTACCCCTACTGGCCTATTAATCTACTTGCATTTCCCCAGTTTTTATTGTCAAGGTATTATAAATTAGGAAACTTACAAAAGAGAGTATGTAATCTTCCCTGAAATGGCCTGCAGATATGTCACTGTACTAAATGTGTTTCAGATTTAATGAAGCTTTAATGTCCTTTTTAATTTTGCCTGTTTCTGTATCACCAGGGGTCGGGCAAGGCAATCAGCACTCAAGAGGGTGGTTTGGTTTAAAACTAGAAAAAAACTCATTTGCTTATGAGTTGCACTGTATTTTCTTAATTAAATTTACTGAGTAAAATGGTTTAAGTTCAGCCAACCAATGACCTTTGCATGTAGATTTAGATTTATAAATAGGTTAACAGTTAAAGGAATGGAAAAAAAAAGAATTGCAATAAAGCAAACAGATTAGGGCTAAGCCAATAGAAATCTTTGCTTTCTTTATCATCTTTATAAAAGAAACATTTAGATATAGGCAGCTTAAGATCAATTTTATTTACTTAATAAAAAGTATGTTGGAAAATGTGGATATACCCAAGTACCAGAAAATCATCAAACACAAGTCTCACATGCTTTTTATTCCCAGGAGGGGAGTGGCTCACAATATAGAATACTTTTGAAAAGCTTTACTTATTTTGGGGAAGGGAAGGTATTCTATTTAATGTTAAATTAAAAAGTGCATTTTAATTCCAAATGCTTACAAGTTAGAAAACTGTAGAATGTTCTTTGTAATAATTTATTGTTTAAAAGGCAAAAAAAAAAGTAGCTCTGAAAATGGCTAACAGTTGGGAACAGATTTAAATAACAGGAAATCACAAACATTTCAGTACCCAACTAGGAATATTGGGGTGTGAATTCAGGGTGTGGGCACTGTCCTTTAGCTATTTTGCTCAAGACTGGCTCTCTATTACTTGAGCCACAGCTCTACTTTTGGCTTTTTTTGGTTAATTTGTGATAATCTCTTCGATTTGTCTGCCAGGTCTTGCTTTGAACTTCGATCCTCAGGACTCAGCCTCCTAATTAGCTAGGATTACAGGCACAGCCCCCTTGCTTTCTTATGGATCTTTATTTTTTATTTGTTCAATCTACACACTGCTCTTAAGTTAGAAACATTTGGGTGTGTGGATTTTATAATTTAAGTAGTAAGTATACTTGAGCTTTTGTGTATATATGTTGAGATCATAATAATCGTCACATACTTAACTACATGATAGAAACTTCATGTTTAAACTGGAATTTAGGATAAAATAATTATTGTCTTGGGACTATAAATGATAAGAGAGAAAACACACACTATAGCCAAAAAGCAGTACAGGACATAAACTCAGGACATTTCTGGTGATCATCTACTTACACTGTCATTGTAATGGGACTACTTTTAAATTTACAGTTATACTGAAGAACATTGGGTTATTTTCACTCTTAATTTAGACATTCTATGTTTCTCGTCATGTCTGCAAATTGAAAATAAACATTCTCAATACTGCTGAAGGAGGAATTTGAAGTCTGAAATGTTCTAAAATTCATTCTTAATTACCTTGTGCACATTGTACACAATTAAATTTCCATCAAAGGGTTTTGCATTTAGATTGTGCACTGAAAACTAAACCTTATTTCATTGAAATTCAACCACTCTAAAAAATTCAGACACAGGGCAACGTAAAAACATCAGACTTAACTACTGGATTACATAAAATTCCCTAGGTGAGATTTCGTCCCAAGACCAATTTATACAGTCCTAGGGAAAGAGTTTAAATCATCTGAAACTATACTGGTGAAGAACCATAATAAATATTAAATACCTTAAAATCTATCCTAAGATTTTACTTTTCTTCCCATGTATCAATTTCACTGTCCTCTGGCTGAATGATTTAGAAACAATCCAAAGGATATAACAGCAATTTACCAGTGTTAAAATGCTTTGGAGGTTAAACTGACAACAAAGAACACAGAAACACAAAGCATCTTGAAGTAGGGTTTCAATTAAATGTGGAAGATTTAGTAATGCAGGACCAGAAAAAAGAGAAAGAGAGAGAGAAGGAAAGGAAGAGTTACAAATTAATTTAATCTTCTGCCTATAGTTTGCAGCTGCACTCCAAAGTGTCTAGGGCTTAAGAACAAAGCCTTGAAAGGCCTTGGAGTGAGGAAAGCTTCAATTTTTAATGTATAACGCCATTAGCTGATAACTTGTGGAATCTGCAACCCCTGTGGAGGGGCATAAGTGCCAGTAACAGACTGATGAAGTGACATATTTGTTCATGTCTACAACTATGAGGAACAGGGTTATTACTGACACCATCAGGCTCAACAGAAATATGCCCTAATAACC
The DNA here is from genome assembly GCF_000151885.1 of Dipodomys ordii. NCBI lineage: Eukaryota > Metazoa > Chordata > Mammalia > Rodentia > Heteromyidae > Dipodomys > Dipodomys ordii. Next base: position 170,695 of record NW_012267227.1, read on the forward strand.
TTTGGGACCCTCTACATGATCAGTTCCCTCTACATCAAATATATTAAAATCAAAACCTAATTCACTTTAATTAAAGACAATTAGTTTGTTTTACTATTATTGTTTAACTTGCATATTATAATACGTCGCAAATTAAAGATGGGATAATAAATTTAATGAAAGCCTCAAACTGTGTACACCTTTGCATCTATGTCTGTGAATGAGCTTTTTACTGATGATCTGTTTTAGGAATTTGAGGACACTATCATTAAACGTGGCATAGAATTATTTCATTCTAAAGAGAAAATAGTGAAACTGCATATCCTTTACTTAGCCAACTTATTTTCACCTAATACTTTCCTATATACTCCAAGGCTTTCTTTAACATAGAGCTATGTTCCAATGGAGATGCCACAGCTTAATTAATTTGTCCAAGGTCATACTATAAGTTGGTGGCAAAGACTGTTAAATTACTAGAATGCTGGGCTCTACAGATGTTTGGCAATGAAGAGCCCTGTGTGCAAAGCCGGAGCGACTTCCGGTATGGTGGGTGAACCACAGCTTACAACTCATTAAGTGCCATGTTCTCCTGAAAGCTTGTGAATAACATTTTTTTTTCTTTTCTTTGGGTAGGAAGAGACTCAAGTTGAGATTGCCATCAGGACTTCTCCTTAATAGTGACAACATTTCAAAAAGAGCAACTCATCTTCACCAGAGTCCACAGCTAAAAAGTAAATTTATTTTAATTTAAGGAGCTCAAACATAGTAACACAAAGAAATTAACCAAGACCTTCTCTATCATTCAGAAACTCCTGCCTTCCAACCCAGGTTAGTAGTAATAATACTTACTTTGCAAGATAGCATTGCAAAGAGATGTTTTGAATACAGTGGTTTTGTAAAATTCGAAACAGGCTTCTTATTATGGACACTTAATGGGGAGATGGCAACAGTAATTCACAAGTACAACACCTTAATATGGGCTCTTTAATTGCTTTATTTGTTTCACTGTTAAGAATGATTGCTTGCTGTAGCCTCACCAGGAAAGCTGAAAAGCATGATACATTGCAGTCTCAACCTGGGCAAACTGTACCTAAACTTACACTTTATTGCGGCTTAGTTCACAATCTTCACCTAATATAGGGTTATATCCCAATGCAGCAGGAGGATAAATCATCCTGGAATATTACTCCAGCAAACTTTAGCTGTGACTGGAGCATATGTGCTTTCGAGCCACTGAAGCAAAGGCCCATAAAATACACTAATTACTGGAAGTTATGGTCACTGAGTGATTGATAGCACTCTGCGAGGCAACTTCCTCATTTTCAAGCTCTTCTGACGGGCTCATCCGCCACATAGCAATTATTAATTCATGACCCACCCCTCAGGCACTAGTACCTTTACTTCTAATTCTCCTGCTACCAAACTACTGTTCCAGCTGGACACTGTCTTCCTTCATTCTGATGGCTGGGTAAGGATGATAAAAAGTAGATCTCAGGCTAAACGATATTGTTTTGAATCTTTAAACATTGCTTAGTCTTCTTAACCTTGCTGTCCTAAAACATATACTTGTGCTCCTCTCCCATAATGCTGTTTTGTTTCTAGTATTTTCACTTCTTTCCAGAGAGACAGAGACAGAGACCTAGAGAGGCAGAAACAGAGATGAGGTGTATGTGTGTGTGTGCGCGCGCACACACGCACGCATGCATGTGTATGTGTGTATGTGTATGTATGTGTCTGAGTTTATCTGCCTTTCTACATATTTGACCCAAACTCTAGCTGAACACAACCTCCAACTAGGAAACAGTAAACACAAGGCAGTTAATTGTTCAATTATTAAAAGAGAAATATTACATTAAAAAGATCCACTTTTGGGGCTTTGTAGACAGTAATTTTTCTATTCTGATTTTCATCAGCAACTCTACTCCAGTAAGGCTAACTAAAAATATAAGAGTATGTAACTAAATTCCTAAAAGTAATTTAAAGACAACTGAAAAGGTCTCTTTTGATGGCATTTGGTGCATTGGAAGAGATTCAGTGACAGACTTTGAATTAAGAAGAAGAAAGTTCAGTCATGAAGGATGAAAGTAAGACTATCACTTTTCTCTTAGAAAAATCAGTGTTCTTCAAATGTTTGCACAGCTCAAAATACAATACTGAGGGTGGTTTTCCTATCTGAAATCTGAGCTGATGCAACAGGTAAGTGGGTGGAACCCTACCTAATCTACCTATCCTCTCAGAATCCGGCTCACACTGTTCTTCCTGTTCTTCCCCCTTCTGGTGGGAGTCAGGGTCAGAAAACTCTAGCCACAGTTTTGTCAACAAGTTCATGCCAATCTCTGTCCATATTTCCCCCTGGGGCTTGTATCACCTACAGTTACAAAAAGGGAATAGAGTTAGCTAATTGTCATCAAATATATCCCATATACTTAATCATTAATCCTTTGTAACCTCATAAGAAACGACGTGCTTCTAAGATGCTTGGTAATGCTGACCAACATCCTCTGTCAGAGGCTTGAAATATGACAGATCTCTCTTAAAGGCCTGCCTATACAGGCCTTGATTGCTTAACTGGCTCTCTGGCATCGTGCACCTGTGGGCATTTGAGGAAACATCAGTGTTAAGGAGAAAACATCATTGTTGGGACCTAGTCTACTGAGCTCAACCTAATCTACAATTTTGTCTCTAAACATTTCAATGTATAGGGTGTCACAATGAGGTGTTACTTTCCCATTTCTCCCTTGTGCTGCTGCTCCAGCTGGAACCCTGTCCTCCAAACCTACCACATTAATCAGAACTTAGACAACACTACCTCCAGAAAATCTGCAGTGTATTGTTTTGAGAGATGAATCTAACACAATCTACTACTTGCAGATGTTCTTTTGTAATGTGATCTTATTACTTGATCACTAAGAATCTATGTTGTGATCAGCAAAATATGCCAGGTGTGATGCTGATGCTGCCATACAAAAAATTTAGTTTTTATCATCATGGGTTTGAACACAAGGCACCAGGAAGCCTACCTAAGCTAGGTATTAAGAGAGTATGAAGGAGTGAAGAGTAAAAGAAGAGAAGGAGTAAAAACTTGAGAAGAAAGAGACATAGTCTGGCCTCTCCTGGCCTCCTCACGGGTACCATGCTTGCAGGTGAAGGTGTTTTAGATCCTTGATTATTACCCTTAATTATATGTGTAATGGCAGGCCCTGCTAGAGCGCCTGACCCCACAGAACAACTTACTTTAAACCACTAATTTCAAGTTGTTTATTAAGCAATAGTGAAAAACTGAAAGGGTTTCTCTGACACTGACCTCAGCTCTCATTTTTGTCAGTCTAGTTCCATGTGGCTCCACTAAACTGACTAGTCAAGGAGCTCCCAAGGGCAGAATTTGAACTCTGACTGCCAATATAGAACAGCATGGAGAAATGTTTACTGATTGCATGGAATTTTCACTTACTTCCTATCATAGTAAACATATTTTGCAACTGGATTATTGTTTCCTTTGAAAAAAATTAACTAGGACTTCTGGTTTTTAAAAGATAATTTCAAAACCTATCAGGATAGTATAGGGTATAGGATAGGATAGTATAGGGTATAGTATAGGATAGTATAGTATAGGGTATAACCCAGTGAAAAGCAGTCTGACTAGTGAATACACAATACCCAGTCTTTCCTTTTGTCTAGTTGCCTGCTCATTTAGATCAACTCTTTGTCTCTCTTTATCAAACTACTTTATCTGCTTCCTTTATGTAACATAATAGAAGAAACAGACTTCAATCCATGAGTCAGGGTAGTTGTTGCTTGCTACCTGGTCTAGTCATTTAGCCTTTCTAGAAAAGCCCTTTGATTTCTTCAGATCTCAGTTTCCTTACTTGAAAAATGGGAAGCTTAACACTTACAAAGTGGAACCACCTTTGATGGCTCCAATTACTAGTTTTTCAGTAATTTCTCATTAGTGAGAAGCTTAAATGAGATAATAAATACCAAATGGCTTGGTGAAGTGTTGCATACAGGTACACTGTTAAGTTTTCACCCCTCTTGTTAGAATGACATTGAGCAGGAGCATGTCCAACAACTAAAAAGAGATAAAATAGCATCAAACTTCCTTGCTGAAGATCTCAATTCCAGTCCTCCTATTGACACTGTTAAGCTGCAGCCAGTACACATGGGTAGACCAGTTAAGAAGTTCTTTCCTAAATCACTGGCCTGGTGCCAGTGGCTCATACCTCTAGTCCTAACTACTCAGAAGGCTGAGATCTAAGGATCACGGTTCAAAGCCAGCCGGGGCAGAAAAGTCCGGGAGATTCTTATTTCCGATAAACCACTCAGAAAATCGCGAGTGGTGCTGTGGCTCAAGTGGTAAAGCACTAGCCTTGAGCTGAAGAGCAGAGGGACAGAGCCCAAGCCAAGAGTTCAAGCCCCATGACTAATAAAAAAAAATCATCGTACTCTATAAATCTTAATACCTGTAAAAGAATTTCCTAAATAAATGTGGAGAATGCTAAAGTAACTATTATCCTGTTCAGAAACAAAGTATAAAAGTATAAAATATGGTTTATAGGATCTTCAAAAAAGATTGTTAAAGTCAGCCCTAAGATCCTCAAATTAAGTACTGATAAAATTTTAGGAGCAATAGGTTTTACGACTGGATAGCTCTAAGTTAGCAGCAGCAGCTACCCAATGATTAGTCTCATAGAATTTTGACAGATGTCACTAGAAGACTGGTTTTCTCTTATCTTTTAGGTCACAAGAAAAAAAATGACTCTGTACCACTATTTCCTATCATCCTGTTGATTCTGATAACCTACAACTATCAGTCATCTATTAAAATAATGTGTGTTTCATAGAAGCAGGGCTTCTTTCCATTTTGTTCATAGAAAAGTTCATAGTGATGAACACAGGCCCTGCCATGTAGTAGATAGGCACTCAACACATATTTGCTGAGCAACTGAAAGACTCCATTTTGTCTCACCTCATATCTGTCTCTTCCAGGAATTTCTTTTAAGGTAGATGCAATAGTTGGCTCACATCTATAATCCTAGCTACTAAGGAGGCTGAGATCTGAGAACTGAAGTTTGAAGCCAGCCTGGACAGGAAAGTCCATGACTCTCTTATCTCCAATTAACCAGCAGAAAACTGGAAGTGGAGTTGTGGATGAATAGGTACAGTGCCAGCCTTGAGCAAAAAAGTTCAGGGACAGCTCCCACACTCTGAGTTCAAGCCCTCGTCTTAGCAAATATAAAAGACAAAAAATCTCAAGACAAGGGGCTGGGTTAGGTCCCTGAGCTTTTTTTGCTCAAGCCTAGTGCTCTACCACTTAAGCCACAGTACCACTTCTGGCTTTGAGTAGGTTATTGGAGATAAGAATCTCATAGCTTGGGGCTGGGAAGGTGGCTCAGTGGTAGAGCCCTTGCCTTGCATGCCTGAGGGCCTGGGTTCGATTCCTCAGCACCACATAAGCAAAAAGAAAAAAGCCAGAAGTGGCACTGTGGCTCAAGTGATAGAGCGCTAGCCTTGAGCTGAAGAGCTGAGGGACAACGCCCAGGCCCAGAGTTCAGGCCCCACGACCGGACCCCCCCCCCCAAAAAAAAATCTCAAGACAAGTGGCCCTTCAGTCCTCAGAGATAGAAGGGACATTTTTACTTCTAAAGGCAGATATATAAAGAGTACAGTGATCTACACACTAGAAAATTCTTTATATTGTACAGATTTAGTAGAATGCCCTGGAACTTTTGTTTTAATTTTGATTTTAGCATGGTCACAAAGAACCAATTTGTGCTTTTCCGCTGATAAGCTTTCAAACATCTAAAGATGTGTTGTCAGATGTCAGTTCTGTTTTCTCTTTTATTTCTTTATTCTCCATATCAATACTGTATTGGTTCAATGTTTAATGAATTGGAAATCTGGTGGATTTGTATATACACATACATGATGTGGTCATATGCTGTGGAAAAACTTTGAAATCAGTCTGAAATCCATCAAAATAATAAAATGCTCAGCGGGGACTGCTAGCACCTGCTCCACGTTGTTCTGTCAATCTCATGGCTGTTTCTCGTAGCTCTGAGCACAAAGCAAGCTCAAGGATGCTGCATTCACTTTGTCTGCCATGTTCATTCACAATAATCCCTGACAACCTTGGAAAATGCACATTTAGGCATGGTAATCTGAGACAGCTGGATCCCTTCACAAACCTTGCAAGGGACTGAACCAGCCGATTCATCATTTGCCAAAGGGTGATTTTAGCAGCTCCTTCTTGAATTCACACAAAATATTAGGCAAAGAAAAACAAAAAAGGACAATGTAAAAAAATTAAGTTAAGAGAGATTTACAGAAAGGGGAGCAAAAGCAGGTGAGTGGGTGAAATAAACGGCTCCAGGTCCTTTCCTCCACACTCTTCAGTAGAAGGGAGTGGGGGGAAGACCAGGATGGGGCTCTAGGACCATAACTGTTCCATGACCATTCTTGCACAATCTTCCTCTGAAATGTCCTTTGTCTTTGGACTTGTTCCTTCTTATTCCTTTTAGTAGTTTTCAGCAGAGACTTCTGATCAACAGGTAATATGATACAGTTCATTGGTTAGAGTAGTACACTGAACACATTATAAAAGCTATTTCCACTCACATTCTTAAAAAAAAAGATTTTTTAAAAAGAACGGGAGAAAATATCAGTATCAGAGTGAACATCAAATTCTATGCCTTTAATGGTCTAGAAAAGCTGGTAGCAGCTGTTTCCTTATAGGACATCCAGCACCATCTATCACCCTTCAGACCAAAATCACCAAGGGGCTAAAACAGGAAACAAAGTCACAGCTGGAGACCCACTAGAGACAGCTGTCTCTGCCCCCCTCCTTTTTTTGGTAGTGGATAGTATGGATTCTTTTGTATACTAATAGGTGGGAACCAATATTTGCCAAGCATGTGATACTTTTGGATATTATTTCAAAAGAGGCTTTAAAAAAATTGTTACATAGTACAGGATGGCCTCAAAGTCTCAATCTTCCTGCCTCAGCCTCTTTACTGAATACTGAGATCACTGGTATGTGCCACTCTGCCAAGGAACTTTTGGAAGTAGGCTCCCAAAAGTAACTTTATGAGGAAGTTATTGTTAAGTGAAGGTGTTTATAAATGGAAGTGTTTACTTTCATTTCTTCTGCTTTTCTCTTCACCTTGTAGACTCAGCATGAAGGGAACAATCATTTTATTTACCAATGTGCCACCAGCAGTTTAAGCAGTGTCTGTTAAAAGGAATAAATCTAGTTCAAACCAACTACTAGTGTTTGAATACTTCTCCCCCAAACTCATGTTGAAACAACTGCCTTTGTAAAAGTACACAAAGTACATCATCTCAGAAATAGTTAAGTTTTTTGTAAAAGTGAGTTGGGTCTGATTTCCTCTTCTATCTCATATATGCTTACTTGCCCCATGTATGGCACAGCAAAAAGGCCTTTCAACCTGGACTTTGCAGCTTCTAAAACCAAGAACTGAACAGACTTCTGCTCTCTGTAATTTACCCAAGGTGGTATAGGATGGTACAGAAATATGGAATGGGCTGAGAGGCTGCTGCTTAGAACAGCAGGAATCAGTCAGGATCATCCACATTATAGCCCTGGGGCCAGTATGTAAATTCAGTGCTGATTAATCCAAAATCTGAGCTCTTTAACAATCCTAGAACTAAGATGACAGCCTTGACTCTAAAAATGGCTTCAGAAAGAAAATGATAAACTCTCGATCTAATGTTTATAGAACTTTCTGTCAAGGGTGTTGGGCTGGGTGATTCCCTCTTTTTTTTTTTTTTTTTGGTGCTGATAGAAGGGCTTGATCTCAGGCCAGGACACTCCCCTTTAGCTTTTTTGCTCAAATCTGGCACTCTACTATTTATGTCACAGCTTCACTTCTAGCTTCTTGCTCATTATTATAGGACATAAGTCTCTCAGACTTTCTTGTGCGGGCAGACCTTGAACTGAAATCTTCAGAACTCAGCCTTTTGAGTAGCTAGGATTGTAAATATGAGCCACCTGTGCTTGACTTTCATAACACTCAAAAAGTACATTTATGCCAGGCGCCGGTGGCTCAGGCTTGTAATTCTAGCTACTCAGGAGGTTGAGATCTGAGGATCATGGTTCAAAGCCAGCCCGGGCAGGAAAGTCCATGAAACCTTATCTCCAATAAACCACCAGAAAACTGAAGTGGCACTGCGGCTCAAGTAATAGAGAGATTGCTTGAGCTGATGAGCTGAGGGACAGCGCCCAGGCCCAGAGTTCAAGTCCCACAACCGACAAAAAAAAAAAAAGTACGTTTATTTTCATTTACATAATTCAACGTAAGTTTTATGTAGTGGTATGTGAAGGTGGAACATCATATTTCATTTTTTTTTAGTACGATGAGTCTCTCCTGGCATCCACTGAACCATAAGTATAAAGGCAAAGGTAAAAAATGAGATGTGTTAATAGCATTCACATTGCTATAAGATAAGGAAGTTATATCACCTTATACTTTTTATGCTAAATTCTCCTTGTGAAAAATTTTATCCCAGAAAAAAAATTTTTGGAGGGGGGGCAAGAATATTGTCAAATTTTATTTAGAAAAAAGATTAGGGTTTCTGACTTGTTGGTTTTTTTTTTCTTCCTATGGTTGTTGTTGATCTTACTTTAATTTTTATTCATGTATACTAAAACCAAAAGGAGGGAAATCTCAAACAATATATAAACATTTCTCCTACATTATAATATAATGTTAAAATACTTTCTTTGATGATTTCCTCTTCCATGTTTTCTCTGTTTTTTCTTCCTGGAACTTTTAGACTTTATGTTAGACTTTATGTTAGACTTTATGACTGGTTCTCTAATTCTTCTTTCTCCATTTTCTGCTGTGGTCTAAGTTCTTTATTTATAGCATCCTATTCATATCTCCTGAGTGGAGTTTTTTTCTTTTACCCCTCTAAGGATATCATTAGTAGTGCATTTGAACTTTTTCCTCCTGTACAATTTTTTTATTTTAGGCCTTAGTTTTTACTCTAAAGGCTTTCCCCAAACGTCTCACTGAGAAGGAACACACTAGAATATGGGTGGAACATGCAGACCAAGGGCCTTCTGGGAACATGATATAGCTGGGTTGTCAGGTTGAGAAGCTTCCAATTGCTCAGATTTCCCTAGAGAAAGTCTCTACCAGCTTCCTGTCTGAAAGGTGGCCTTGACTATCAGTGTCCTGAGAGTAGTGTGGGGGATGATCTCATCAGTCTTGTGTTAAATTTTTTTTGGGGGGGAAAGGGGCTGGTGCACTGATATACCTTTCATGAATTAGAAGGAAAGAGTGTGGGTCAAAAGGCTTCACCGATTCTCACAGACTTTGAAATAGTCTTTTGGCCTACTCTGCACTCCTAGCTTCTAATGACTGGTATCACCAGGTCTTGAGCATTTGGGGTGTTCCACAGTCTGGCTGCTTCTTGCTTTCTTCACTCCTGGCTTAGGGGTCAGCAGTTTTAGCTGTGCAAAATTCTTATTGTTGTTCATCTTTCTCAGATCTAAAATCTGGTGGTGATTTGTCTCTCTTTTCTCATTTGTCTTTATGGTATGATGACTTTTATGATTATTTTTAGTAGTTTGAGGTGAGAGTAGAAGCTATAGCTTGCATTCTACTCATCATCTTTAAGCAATGTAGTAGTCTTTTTGACCCAAATGTGAAAACTTTGAAAGCTAATTACTCCTAAAGAGAGGGGGTAATGGCTTAAATTTCTCATTGTGATCTATGTCAAAAGCTCTGAAGTAATGCATCCAGCTGACAATAATGAAACTGAGGTCCATGGCCAAGGTTCTACAACTCATACTGACTCAGGTAGAATTTGAATCTGGCTCTGTGACTTTAATTAGCAGAAACCTCTTCTTAACATACAAAATACTTGTGATCTATTCAGCAATTATGAATAGGTACTTAGTTAAAAGGCTCCATCAAAATTTCAACTATGATCTCTATGATCAGAACCTGCTTCAAACCATTATGAAAATAGAGAAGCACTAACTGAAAAGATTTCTCTAATATATTCAGTTAATAAGATTGTGCAAGGTAACATAGGAGACCATGAAAGAATCTGATTTGAATCCTGTATGAATGACTATCTATGAAGTAGAGTATATGCAGATTTAGATGAACACCAAAAGAGAAAGATAATAAATGCTTTCAGAAGAGAAAAGTGTTGGCATTGTGAGAGAGGAGTATTTAAATTGTATCTTGAGGAGAAGAAGAAAAATAATGTTCCACACAGAAAGTACAGCACAGAATTTTACACACTGATTTTTAACTTGCTAAAGGTTAATTCTAAAACTCAAAGAAGGTCTACAGATACAGCTGAGTGGCAAAGCATTTGCCTAGTACATGAGAGGGCATGGGTTCTATCCTTAGCACTACAAAAAGGAAAAAAAGGTTAAAAAAACCCATTCAATTCAAGAAAAACTCTTCTTGTCAAATCAGAACCCATAAAATCTTTAGAAGATGGTGTTACTTTGATGACAATGACCTTGTATGACTCCCTGACTATGTTCACCTATCCTGAGACATTTTTCTAAGCTATGGTCCTTGCTTTCATCATTTAACACATCATTCAAACCACTTCAATAAAACAGTGATCACGCTGAAGAGAGGCCTCACAGGACTAGATGACACACCAATTAACCAAGCACATCAAGCCAGATTGCTCCGTCCCTCTGACTCAGGAGACTGGTGGAGAGAGGCAGCAAACAAAGACAAAAAGAGTGAGAAGCCAAGTGAAAAGAGCAAATGTGTGTGCTGAAGATGGGCTTTCAGTCTGACTCCTGCAAAAGTCTGACAGGCGCTTCCTCACCACTAATATTATATGGGTTAGAATAACCAACCAGACAGAATCACTAACCAAGGCATGAATTGCAGAGCACACTCGGTGAGAACACGAACAGTACAGGCCTGGTACCTTTTTAAAGAGACTTTTAAAGAGACATGGTTTCACTATGTAGTCCAAACTAGTCTTGACCTCAAGATCATCCTGTCTCCACCTCATGAGAACTGGGACTGCAAATGTGTACCTGGCCCCAGTGCCTTAGAAATGTGATGCAGTATGCTGCTGGGTAGTGCAACTGCAGGGGTAGAGCAGGGTGTGCACTAGCTTGTTTTTTTTGACTCAAAAAGTCATACTGAAATCCAGCTTTTATATATATGATACTTTATTTCCTACCTTCCTATGCTGTGGTTCAAATAACATGTGATTACGAAGAGAGTAGGACTTAAGCCATTCTATGAAGAGAAGAGGTATGCACTGGATGGCTTATAAAATCAGGAAATTGTGTCCTAAAGTGTTTTAGGCATCTCTTACTACTCCTAGGAACTACCAAAAAAAAAAAAACCCTCAATTTGGTAAAATACAAAGCCCTTATTATGTATCCAAACTACCTGGGTAAATCCAAAAAACCAACCCAGTCAAATGAATCACTGAGAACTTTCTAGAAGAGGTGAACAAATATTGTGTCCAGATGGACCTACTTTGGGAATTTTATAGCCTTGCTAATGGGCCAGACTCCCCTAGTCCCCAACTCTTTGTTCTGTTTGCCATTTCATACTGATTCGTGTGATGATGTTTTAAGGAAGAACTGCAATTGCTCAAGCGTCTTCCTCCCTATTACAAAGTGAGCCCACACAAACCCACACATGTGACCCACCTTAACTAATCCACAGGAGGAGAACAACAAAACATTTAAAGACCTGGGGTAAACAAAGAAACACAAGCCTGTATGGTTTCCCTCATTTGTAATAACTAGAATGTGACTAGATTATTCTTAGTAGAGGATCACAATGGCTCAATAGTTATGTGCATATGACCATATAAACTGATGGTTATTGAAATGAACTTCAAGAAATGGAAATAAGAGGTTTTTAAAATTGTACTGTTTGCAGTTATTTCTTTTTTTCCTCTTTGGTTTATTCCCTGTTGTCACTGTTTTTTGATTTCTGTACACTTTGTCTTATACATAAGTTTATCTGATTTGGGGAAGAGAAGAGAAATCACAAAATTGGTAAGACAAAGTTGAACCAATTCAACAGATACTCACTAGACACTATGCTGGAAATGAACTTTACAATTTGGGGGAAGGGGAGTTTGGGGGGAAAAGTGGGAGAAAATGAGGGAGGGAATAACACTGTTCAAAAAGAAATGTACTGGGCTGGGAAGGTGGCTCAGTGGTTAAAGCGCTTGCCTTGCATGCCTGAGGCCCTGGGTTCGATTCCTCAGCACCACATAAGCAAAAACAAAAAAAAAAGCCAGAAGTGGCGCTGTGGCTCAAGTGGTAGAGCGCTCGCCTTGAGCTGAAGAGCTGAGGGACAGCGCCCAGGCCCAGAGTTCAGGCCCCATGACCGGACCCAAAAAAAAAAAAAAAAAGAAATGTACTCATTACTTTGTTTATGAAAATGGAACCCCTCTGTATATCACCTTTACAATAAAATTTAAATTAAAAAAAATCTGGGTGAAAACCTTAAATGCACAACTAGATACATGAGCTACATCCTTGCCACCTGGTAAACTGCCCTCCATATTCCATGCAGGTTGAATAATATAATTTGTTCCTTTCTTAATGATAATTTCCATCTTTAGGTTATTTTTGCCAACTCCAAATTCTTCATACAGCCAACAAAATCTTGGAGGAGGCCTAGTTTATTCCATGAGCTGAGGGACATTGAACTGAGAGATGGGGACAGCTCAGGCCCTGGAAAAAAGTGTGAGGTACTAAAGGTTCTTTGTTTATGGCACAAATGTCCCCATCTGTGAGTTTGTAAAAGATCAATACAGTTTAGTGACATGTAGTGTCATGTTTTATGAAGGTGTAGTAAGAGGCTTGTTTTGGTTCTCTATGGGGATTGTGATATAGCACATTAACACGGGATCGAGAAACAGAAACAAGGCACAGCCAAGGGTGAACCCCATTATTTTGAGGATATAAAACAATAAAGACAACCTCAGAGAGGAAAACTTATGGAATTGAAGAAAAACAGCCAGGAAAGGAAGAGAGGATAGAAAACTCTGTTATCGAATTTGTCTCTATTTGGTTCTTAGGCATTTTGAGGAAATTGCTTTGCTCATTTTCTTACATTTTTATTCATTAAAAAAGTCATGGGGAGCTGGGAAGGTGGCTCAGTGGTAAAGCGCTTGCCTTGCATACATGAGGCCCTGGCTTCTATTCCTCAGCACCACATAAGCAAAAAGAAAAAAGCCAGAAGTGGTGCTATGGCTCAAGTGGTAGAGCGCTAGCCTTGAGCTGAAGAGCTGAAGGACAGCGCCCAGGCCCAGATTTCAGGCCCCCACATCCAGACCCCCCCAAAAAAATTATGGATAGTTAGGGGCCAGCGGCTCATACTTGTAGTCTTAGCTACTTAGGAGGCTGAGATCTGAGGATCGCAGTTCAAGCCAGCCTAGGCAGGAAAACTCTGTAAGACTCTTATCTCCAATTAACCACCAGAAAACCAGAAGTGGTGCTGTGGCTCAAGTGGCAGAGTGTTTGCCTTGAGCTGAAGAGCTCAGGGACAGTGCCCAGGCCCAATCCCAGTCAATATCAACTCCTTTGTGAACAATCCCCTCAAACTGCCCTCCCTCAAAGTCCTCCCACCTCCCCCCACCCCCTGCTCCTGTCCCACAACTCAAAGTCCTCTGGACTTAGGTGTCTTTCTTCAAAACCAGAGGTGGGTTCTTCTCAGCCTCTATGCTCATTATCCACAGCCTACCTACAAATCATTTAGGTGAAAATTACTGAAAGAAAGCTTTTACCCATCAGAAGACATCTTGTTTTAGGAGTGAGACTACAGAAGAGAAACAATTCTTTGGAAGTATTGACTATGTTTCATAAGCAATTTGTTGATTTTAAAAAGGTTTTGCAAATTGGAAAAAAAAGAAAAGAAAAAAAAGTTTTCGCAAATTGGGTGCTGGTGGCTCATGTTTATAATCCTAGCTACAGGAGGATAAGATTTGGAGGACTGTGGCTGAAGCCAGCCTAGGACAGAAAAGTCCATAAGACTCCATCTTCAATTAATCAGCAAAAAATTAGTCTGGAGTCATGGCTCAAATGCTAGAGCACCAGCCAAGCAAACATGTCAAGCAAGTGTTATGCTCTGAGTTCAAACCCCAGTACTGGAGGAGAAAAAAAAACTATAAAAATAAGAAAATGATTGTAATTCACACTTTTCTGTTTCTACAGTGATTTTATTATTATTTATTTTTGTCAGTCGTGGGGCCTAAACTCTGGGCCTGGGCACTGTCCTTCAGCTCTTCAGCTCAGGCTAGTGTTCTACCACTTGAGCCACAGCACCACTTCCAGCTTTTTCTGCTTATGTGGTGCTGAGGAATTGAACCCAAGGCCTCACGCATGCAAGGCAAGCACTCTACCACTGAGCAACCTTCCTCTACAGTGTTGGATTTGCCACACCTATGCCAAGTAAATTATGGTTAAAAACAGAGAAGAATCTTGGCCTTCAAGTTATCTCTTTTGGGCTAAGTCTCAATTCCTTTGTGTAATGATATCTTCTTATCTACCTCAAGAAACAAAGAACCTTGGAGTTCTCTTGTAATCTTCATTACTGAACCACTCACAAAGACTCATCTATGAATTCAAACCCTTCTTCTCCCCTTCTCTGTCATGTGTTTTTCTTTACCTCAGACTCCAAATGAATTGTCCCAAATAAATGAAGAACCCAAAACCATATTAAGGGTCTTACTCTATTCTCTAATGACTTACTAGGCTGCTATTTAGGTTGGCCCATGTTGTTACCTGCTCGACAGAGGGTCATAAATTCCTAAAGGGCAGAGACTCCAATCCTATGTTTCCTTTTTTTGTTTTTTGGTGTAGCCTTGGCACTGTTCCTGAGCTACACTTGAGCCATAGCTCCACTTCTAGTTTTGGGGGTGGGGTGGGGTGGATGGTTAATTGGAAATAAAAGTCTCATGGACTTTAACAGCCTCAGCTGGCTTAAAACAGCAATCCTAAGATCTCAGTCTCCTGAGCAGCCTGGATCACAAGTGTGAGCCACTGACAACCTCTCTCATGCTTCATTTTGAAGGCATTTAGCTAAGCATCCTGAACAAAGAAGAGCTCAACACGCATTTTTGATGATCATGATCTTATTCCACTTTCCATCCTGGAACAGCATCTTCTCCTGCTGTATTACCTCTCCTTACCATTCATTTGGAAACACAGGAAGAATCAAAAGACTAATCCTTCCTAGTTCCCCACTCCCAACAACCATGTGGTCATCTCCTGTTGCCCATTTTGCCACATGGGTTACCTTACTCATTCTGTCACTTAGTTGTCCTGCATATAAAGTTGACAGTTTTTACAGTTTCCTATACTCTATCCTTATCAATCTTAGAAATTCAATGCGCCTTTTCTTCAGTGTTCCCGAGAGTATTAAATGGACACCAGCGAAGTCACAAACACACCACTAGCAATTTCCCTCCCTATAACATAGAAAAATTTCTTTTTATTACTCATTATATCCTGGGCACCTGACAAGATAGTTAGATGTGTATATCAATATGTAATATAAATAAATATTAATGTGTTATGTTTATTGAGCATCTATCAATCTTCCTATCTGACCACCTCACTTCTATGCTTGTTCCTCTACAGTTATTTTCCACAGAACAATCGATGACCCTTTGAAAATTGAAGTCAGAGCATTTATTCTCAGAGTAAGTGTCTCAAATTCTGAGCATGGCCTACATTGGCTCTGGTCCTGTCTACATCTCTGAATTTATTTCTTCCTGTTAATTCCACTCCAGTCAGACAGGTCTCTCTGTTTTCCTTGCATATACAAAGTAACTGTTGTTGCCAGGTGGCTTCCCCCACAATATTCCTGTCTCTGCATTTCCAATGGAATTTTATCAGAGGACTGACCACTTTTGTTTTCTCCACTGGATTTATTGTTACCTGACAAACCTCATATTTGGTTTTAGCTTTGTTTTCTGTTGTTGTCCTCATGCTCCACACCTCACCAAACTGGTCCATGTAGTAGGCCTAGCAAGGGCTCAAAAAGGAGGAGGGATGACTGGGAGCCATTCACATGGGCTCTAAATCTGAAGTGTTGGGCTCTAAATGTAAGGTGTAGCCATCATGCTCTCTGACAGTACTGCTCTGCCTCCATGTTTTATGTCAAGTGATGGTATACCCTTGTTTCTACAGCTCTACTGCTGTTGCATGAAGCTAAGGAAAGAGAATAGTAGAAAGAGTCAGAGCAGAATCATTAGAGTATTAGCCTGAAAAGAGGCTCAGAGACAATCATTTTACAGATGAATGAACTGAGGCCCAGGGGGGAGTAGGGCCACCCAGGAAACTAGCAGCAAACTGAAACTGCAATCCAGGCCTTTCACTCCCAACCTGGGATTTTTGTATCTGTACCACGTAGTTTCTCCACAGTTCTACACCATATCTGCTCATTTATAAAATACAATCAATGACAATGATCTAAAATATGCAAAAGAAAATTATATAGAAGCAAGGGGTGAAACCCCACAAAAGTACCAGTTTCCTCATAAACAAGGTAATAGCCAGGCTGGGCTCACAACTGTAATCCTAGCTACTCAAAAGGCTGAGACCCTATCTCCAATTAACTAGAAAAAATACCAGATTGAAGTCATGGCTCAAGTGGCTGAGCACCATCTGTTAGCAAGCAAGCTAGGCAAGAGTATGAGCCCATAAGTTTAAGCCCTGGAATTGGAAACAAAACAGGCCAATAGATTCGGCTTCAGATTCACTTTTCCTATCTGTCCATCATTATGACTAATCTCTCAGTGGATACACACATACTGTATTTCTTAGATCCCTTGCATAATTAAGCAGGAGAATATGATTTAACAAACACTGAGCAGTTTTCTTCCTTCCTTTCTTTTTTTTTAATACCATTCAGGTTAACTGAGTTTGAAGACATTTGCTTACAAACACAATGACATTCAAGCATTACAAAAATTACAGAAAAGATGCCTGGCCAAAGAAAGGTGACAAAATTGTGATTGTAATTCAATCTCCAATCCTATTTAGAGTCTTTTCTGCTTCTTTTCTTCCTTGTTAGAGAGCATATTTAAGAGTCCCTCCCATTTTTTAAAAAAATATTTCTTTAAACAGCTATACAAGAAGGGTTCAATTTAACATGCCCATTTATGTCCTTTCTATTTTGTAAAACCTCTTTTTTTTTTTTTTTTGGTCGGTTGTGGGGCTTGAACTCTGGGCTTGGGCACTATCCCTCAGCTCTTCAGCTAAAGGCGAGCGCTCTAGTGCTTGAGCCACAGTGCCACTTCCGGTTTTCCAGTGGTTTATTGGAGATAAGAGTCTCACTGACTTTCCTTGCCCGGGCTGGCTTTGAACCATGATCCTCAGATCTCAGCCTCCTGAGTAGCTAGGATTACAGGTGTGAGCCACTGGCACCCATCCTGTAAAACCTCTTTTTTTCGGTCTGTATCAGTATAACTGAGCTACAATTCTGACAGTGCTGGTGAGTACCTAAGTTCTGTACTACTGTAATTAAAGATGACCCATGTGTCTTTTTCCAGACATTTTTTTTTTGGGGGGGGAGGGAGGGAGGCAAAACTGAGGTTTGGTCTCAGAAACTTATGCTGGGTAGGCAGGTGTTTTACCAATGAACCCCACATCTAGCCCTTTTTGGCACTGACTATATCTAAGATACAGTCTGCTTTTTGGCTGGCCATGTACCTGGGCCACAATTTACCTATTTTATGCTTCCCATCATGATGGGATGACAGCCACATGCCATCAGGTCAAGCTTCTTACACTGAAATGGCGTCTCATAGACTTTTCTCTCCAGGCTGGCCTAGAACCTTGATCCTCACAATTTGAGTCTTTCAAGTATCTGAGATGACACCATACTCAAATGTTGGTTGAGAAGGGGGTCTCACATGTATGCCTAGGATAGCCTTGGATGATGATCATCCTTATCTCAGCCTCTTAATTAGCTAGGATTATAGGCATGAGCCACCAGTATGTGGCTTAGGCATTTTTATTGGAATATATTAAATTTACAAAATAATTCATTTTAATTGAATTAATTAGATTAGAGCTCCTACTAATTATAAGACTTCAAATATATTACCTGTATGTCACATTTATTGAAGATGTTAATCTCTGACCTTACATATAAGAACTCAGATAGACATTTGCACAAAATAATATACCTTTAAATATAAAGAAGTATATGAATAATATGCAATTCAGAAATAGAAATACTTTGGCTTTAAATAATTTCCAGAAATAGCTATTCCCTTTATTAATACGTTGATTATATGATGAATTGTTATATTAAAGGCCAACAAGCAATGAGTATAAATAAAATTTCATACATGCATCATAAAAAAGACATATGACAGTATTTCCTACCTTTGTAAATAGTGAATGATGCTTCATATGCATTCATCCACTAATGGTATCTTTACATTTTTAAAGACTGTCAAGCTTACCTAAAATAGCCCTATTGCAAAAAAACTGGTTTTGTTATCATTCCCAGACACGTATACAAGGTACTTTAATCACAGTTATTCCCCCTCATAAGCAGTTATACCCTCCAGTTATGTTTATAATATGTCATTTGGTCATTTTATAAAAAACCTACTATAGAGTTCTAGTGGGGGTGCACTTAGCATTCTAAGATAAAGTCCATTCTAAATACAGCATGAAGAGTAAAGATAAAATTACACTACATAACCATCCCACCCCACCCTTACATTTTATATACATGTGCTATGACCATATTAGAATGAGGTGACTTTTTTCTTTTTTATACATTCAAATGAGTAGGGAGCATATCTCTGAGAATTACATATGCATTCCAACAAAGCAGCTATCACATATCATTTTTCGGGAAACCTTTTGGAACACAGGTTCTCCAGATAGTATGAAAAATGATCACTCAGGGAAAATATCTGGCATACAGATTATCAGAGATTTGGATTTAATTGGTCTTGGATTGGGCTGTATCCATAAACAGGTGATCTGTGAGAAATAGTGTTTTAGAATAATTCAGACACAGTCCATAAGCCACATGAAGACATAAAAGTAAGTAATGATTAGAGTCAAAATCTACAGAAATATATGTATGTATATATATATATATATTTATATAGCACTGAAGGTATATTCTTTCAAAATCTCTATTAGTCCTATGGGACATTTATTTAGTACAGATATACACAATAAGTGTCTATTTGCAAACAACTGCAACTTACCTCCATGAAAGAGATCCCTAAGCTCCAGACATCAGAATGGATTCCATACTGCTCCCCTGAAATTCTTTCAGGCTGTAAGAAAACAGAAGGAAGTTTGTGCATTGGAACCGTAACACCAAACATGAACTTGGTTAAGGTGAGGGAACAACATTTTCATAGCATTTTAAGGATGGCAGAACAATTCCACATTATGTGTATGTATTATGTAGATAATATATAAACTTTATATATAAAATAAACATAAAATATATGCATCCTCTGCATGCTTCCTTGTGAAGAAGACTACTATCTCTATTTCACAGATGAGGAAAAAAAGGCTCATATGTATTGAATCAATTTGGGCAAGGAATGATCTGAGAATTGACCCTGGGTCTTCTCCCTCCAAATTTAGTAGTCTTAATTGAGGAGTGACAAAGCACAAAAAAGTATACACTTTAATTAGTTTTGGAGAGACAGGACTTGAAGACTAAGGCTTAATTTGTTTTATTTTTATTGTATATACTGGTATTGGGGTTTGAATTCAGGGCCTTAGCTTTTTCTAATCAGTTTTAGGGCTCTACCACTTGAGTCATACCTCCACTTCTGGCTTTTCTGCTGGTTAAGAGGATGTAAGAGTCTCTCAGACTTTTCTGCCTGGGTTGGCTTCAAACTGTAGTCTTCAGATCTCATTCTACTATCAGGGCATCCTCTGATAAGGATCAAGAAACACTTTGAAAAGTCCAGTTGGGATGTTTGATCAAATTGTGCAGCAAACATGGAAAAGTCTGCTATATGCATACTCTACTTCAACAGGAATTATTTTATTCGGGGCAAGTGCTGCATTAGGACACCCACAGAACTGTCTGAAGTGAACGCATGAACAGATGAGTAAGAGAAAGTGAGAAACTGTTCCACAAAGGTGGAATAATTGCTCAGGGTTACAAAGCTATACATGGCAGGGCTGGATCCTAACCATATCCCCTATTTCATTCTGTCTTGTTCAACAGGTACCAGGATGCATACCTATGGAACCAGCTAGCCAGTTATGAGAATAATACCAACATCACCAATATCATCTATACCATTATTAACGAATTTCTATGTGTCAGACACTGCTTTAAAAGGTCCTTATCTCATATCTGATTCACAAGCATCCATTAGGTCCATATTATTGTCACTCCCATTTTTAACATGAAGAAAACAAGTTAAAGAGGGTTAGTTTATAGTACTACCCACTGTGAAATGCTGCATCCATAGGAAGGATACTAAGCTATCATTTAATGACCATTAGTGCCAGACACAGGGCTGAGTGCTTTGCATCCTCTCCAAGTCCCACCAATCTCACATGGTAGATGTGACTGCCTTCACATTACTGAGGTAAAAACTGAAGCCCAAGTAAGTGATCTGTCCAAGGCTGGAGCTATGGTTAATATTACTGAGCAAAGCCCAGGTTCAAGCCCAGTTACATCTAATTGCAAAACTGGAGTTCTTTCTGATGTGTCAGACTGTCCCTGCAAGTACAAGTCAGAACCAAGTACTAGTCTTGAACTGAAAATGTAGGCTTTGGGTCAGCCATCAGAGAACTGCCTGAGGTGCTCACTCTAAATAAACCACCTGAATCACAATCTCTGGGGTGGGTTTAGGGACCTTCATTGGGGAAAATAATTTATGTTGGTGGTTCTTTGCTACACAGCTCCACTCACTAGAAGTTGCCCCATCCCCTACTGCAGCAATGACCCTCTAGGTCTCCTGCCTTCTTCACTGCTTAGTGTCAGTGTTAAGCACCTTTGTTTCCTCTGCTCCTCAGACAGAATTAAAGGTACTTCACAAAAACTCTGTGCTTTTTGCTCTGTCTTGTAACTGTCTCTTTTCTGTTTCCCCATGAGGTAGAGTGTCTTGCTGAGCTCATACCCAACGCTATGGAGGACACATGGCAGTGAGCAGCTGACCAAAAGATGTTGTACATGCTTACTGCACACACAGTTTAAACACAAACTTAAGGCTGGGAAGGTGGCTCAGTGGTAGAGTGCTTGTCTTGCATGCATGAGGCCCTGGGTTCGATTCCTAAGCACCACCTAGCAGAAAAAGCCAAAAGTGGTGCTGTGGCTTAAGTGGTAAGAGTGCTAGCCTTGATCTGGAGAGCTGAGGGACAGTGCCCAGGCCCAGAGTTCATACCCCATAATCACCACCACTACCACCAACAAAAAACCCCCACAAACTTAAGTTTGCAGAGTCTTCTAAAATAACTTCCCCAAATATTACTGGCACTTGGGTGTATATAAACTTATGGGAAAGTTGTAAATCCTAAAACCCTCTCAATTCTACCTTTTTAAAAATCATTTTCTTTTATCTTATTGTAGAGATGTACAGAGGGGTTACAGATACATGAGTAAAGCAATGAGTACATTACCTGTCGGTTATTGTTACCTCTTTCCTTCCTTGTTGTTGTCCCACTATCCCTTCCCTCCTCTACCTCCCCCACTCATCCCCTCTTCTCAAACTGACCCCCTTCCCCAAAGTGGTAAAGTTCATTTCCAATATACTGTCCCGTGGGTATCCTTGTTGCATTGGGTCATTCTGTGTCCTTGTTCAGCGTTTCGTTATTCCCCTTCCCCTCCATAGATTAGACATACGTATATACAAGATGCAGGATATCAAAATCAAGTACAGTGACAACAGGGGATATGCCATACAAACAACAACAACAAAAATAAAATCACATGGTACATTTAAAATAATAACAATAAAGATAGACCTCTTTTGTCCATATTTTGGGATTCATTTCACTTAGCACCATCTTTTTTTTTTTTTTTT
>NW_012267227.1:192743-238987 GCF_000151885.1 Dipodomys ordii
TTTTTTTTTTTTTTTTTGGTCTGTCATGGGGCTTTGAACTCTGGGCCTGGGCACTGTCCCTGAACTTTTCAGCTCAAGGCAAGCGCTCTACTGCTTGAGCCACAGTTCCACTTCTGGTTTTCTAGTGGTTAACTGGAGGTAAGAGTTTCATGGACTTTCCTGCCCAGGCTGGTTTTAATCATGATCCTCTGATCTCAGTTTCCTGAGTGCTAGGATTACAGGCATGACCCACCAGCACCTGGCACTTAACCTCTAATATGGTTATCTGTGCATGGTTTTTGAGCTTTTCAGCTCTTCTGATAAGATTATCCTATATGGATACTAATTATTGCAAATAAGGGAAATCATGGGACTTAAATTTCTTTAGGACTGGGTAACTTCATTTAATATGATTTTTTTCCCAAGTCTTTCCACTTCCTAACAAATGGGGTAGTGTCGTTCTTTCTGATGGAAGCATAGAATTCCATTGTATATATGTACCTCATTTTTAATTAATTTTTTTAGTGTGAAAATACCATACAGAGGGGTTACAATTACATGAGAAGGAAATGAGTACATTTCTTATCAAGTATTGTTGCCTCCTCCTTTGTTTCCCCTTACCATCCCCGCCCTCGCATCCCCCCCACCCCCCTCCACCCTGCCAAAGTGTAAAGTTCGTTTTTCGACATAATGTCTTAGTACCACATTTTCTTGATCCACTCATCTACTGAGGGGCATCTGGGTTGGTTCCCTATCTTAGCTATGGTGAATAATGCTGCAATAAACACAGTTGTGCTGGTAGCTTTAGTATGGCTTTGTTTGTGATCATCTGGGTAAATGCCCAGAAGTGGGAACCTCAAAGAAACAACTGCCTCATTAATAAGCAAGCTAAAAACTTAAAGAGATACTTCTCTGAAGAGGAAATAAGAATGGCCAGGAGACATATGAAGAAATGTTCAACTTCTCTGGCCATAAAAGAAATGCAAATTGAAACAACACCTCACCCCATTTAGAATGGCTATAAATGAAAAAAATAATTAAAAAATCTACTAATGACAGATGCTGAAGGGGATGTGGCCAAAAGGGAACCCTACTGCATTGTTGGTGGGAGTGTAAACTTGTTCAGACACTCTGGAAAGCAGTATGGAGGTTCCTCAAAAGATTACATATAGAGCTCCCCTATGACTCAATTCTACCTTCAACAATTACTCTTTGGTCTTTTTTGTTTTTCTGTGTCTATTTCTTCCTCTCACTGACAGACGGTTATCAATATGTAACACTTCATCCAAAGTACATAGAACATTCACACATAAACAGAAGAATTCATAAATATTTTGTACGAGCAAACAATATATTAAATACATTCATTATATGTGCCCACTGAACTATCAAAAGAAATGCAAACTAAAAATAAAGCATAGAAAGTTAAACTTAGAAAAAAAAAGAAAAAGTTATGTTTATAGATCTCAGGAAGCAAATTATACGATTCCTTCATGATGGGCTTCTGATAACCTCCTATTGGAAAACATTATTCTTATAGCAAGCTGTTGGGATGCAATGCTTGAGCAAGAATGCTCAGCAAAAGCAGGCAGAAGCTCCCCGGGTCCACTCTAAGGAATGCTTATGGGAGACAGAGACTTTAAAATCTGCCCAGGCCCCTGCAACTGACTCAAGTACACAGTGAGTCCTACCACATTTCAAATTCAAACCGATGTAGCCAGGAGTGATGGCCAGAGGCTGCATATTTCAAAGTCAGTCTTACACTTGAGACTAAGGCGGCGTGTCCTGTCCTCTTCCCTCCAAAAAAAAAAAAAAAGAACTAAACAAAACTAACTACCAAATATCACACCATTGACAGAAGATGTGTGATGAGTATTTATAGTCAAAAAGCTGAGGCTGGGGAATACTTTTTCAGATGACAGCTGTCAATTAGGTGGCAAGCTAAATAATAAGAAAATCACAACTCTTGTCTGAAGCACCTTGGTATTGAGATTTAGGTAAATAAAACAACTCTGTCCTATTCTTAACAGAACAACAATAAGGCATGGCCAAAAAGCAGGATTTATGCCTTTCAAGAGGAATTCACATTCTACTTCTGCAGCCCTCTATGACTAAGCATTTATCCCAGGTACATATTTAGTTAACAAATTCCAGAACTGTTTATTACAATATTTCAGAATACTGTCAGAAGCAGAAAGATACTAAGGAGCTGCTTTTCAGTTAGGGTGATTAGAAAATTAAGAAAGCAAGCACAAATGCTTGAAGCTAGGATATAACCAAAATATGTACCCCAAGTGATGGGAGTATTTTGGTATGTACCCTAAGTTTCTTGTAGGCTGGCAAGGTCCCCATGTAGGTAGCACAGCAAGCTGAACAAGAACTCCAGAGTTAGACTGCTCTAATTTAGATCTACTGTTCAGTTCACTAATCCTACAGTGGGTTTTCAATTTTTGTTTTAGTTTATTGGGGGGGGGGGTTTGAAGTCTACCAATGTCCATACTTTTTTTGTGCTAATGCTTTTCTTGTTGCATCTTCCTCTTCTTGCCTTGTTTCCTAATGCATCTAGTTGTTTTGTTGTGTTTTGCCAGTCCTGGGGCTTTAATTCAGGGCCTAGACACTGCCCTGAGCTTCTTTTGCTGAAGGCTAGCACTCTACCCTGTGAGCCACAGCCGCATTTCTGGCTTGTTTCATGTGGTACTGAGGAACTGAATCCAGGGCTTCATGCATGCTAGGCAAGCACTCTACCACTAAGCCACATTCCCAGCCTTGCATCTAGTTTTGACTGCTTACAGGTTTTTTTTTTCCTCTTCCTCTCCCTCCTCCTCCTCCTCCTCCTCATCTCCTCTTCCTCTTCTTCCTCCTCCTTCTCTCTCACTCTCCCCTCCCCCCACTCACACACACACAACACTGAATAGTTAGTATTACAGGCATCAGCTACCAACAACTGGCTACAACATTATTTTGAAATTTTTCAAGTTTCAGTTATTCACAATAAAGTCAAACTTCTAAATCTGATTTTTAAAATTATAATGAAAAAATACAAATAAGTAGTTTGTTAAAGTATTAGGAAGTTTAATCTTAAGAACAGAGCAATTTTAGCAATTAGAATTTCTTTTTTTGTTGTTGTTGCTTTTTTTTGGGTCCGGTCGTGGGGCCTGAACTCTAGGCCTGGCCACTATCCCCTCAGCTCTTCAGCTCAAGGCTAGAGCTCTACCACCTGAGCCACAGCGACACTTCCGGCTTTTTTTCTTTTTGCTTATGTGGTGCTGAGGAATCAAACCCAGGGCCTCAGGCATGCAAGGCAAGCGCTCTACCACTGAGCCACCTTCCCAGCCCAGCAATGAGAATTTCTGAGAAACAGTTTAGTATGTGTTGCAAAGACTTCTGGACTACTTTTATAATCTTGGATGAAATTATTTTAAAATGCAGTTGCAAATCCTCATGCTGTGGATGAAAGTGCCTGCTGAACTCAATTATCATGACCTAAAAAAGCAGGTGTCCTTGAAGAGGACACCTTCGTTTCCAGGTGAAGAGGCTAGATCATGATTTTTCCAAGTCTTCTACAAGCCTACTGCTTGATCTACCCTACCTTAAAAAGACTTGGGATGTTAGAAAAATGTTTTTTTTTTCTTCAACAAAAGCTTTCTTATTTTTGTCCTAGAGTCTTGTATCTTATATTTGAGGTTACAGTAGACTAAAGTGGCATTCAGACTAAAGTGGCACTGATACGAACTTTTCTGAATTCAAACAAGCTAGCTGGTTGCATTTGAGTACTTTTGGTCTTCCAGACCTTCATATAGAAGCAAGATATTTAATACAGAGTTTGATGCTCTGCTTATGAAAATGAACTAGTCACTTTTGGAAGGAAGCTAGCTTACTCACTGGGCACCGTGTGGAGGAAAGGTATAGAAAGTGAGCAGAGTAAGGCCTGCCCCTGTGACATGCACAGTCTAACTTGGAGGAGACACATCATAAACTTGGATACAGTGTGAGGCAAAAAAATTAAGAACTTAGTGTCTCAAGGCAGATGACATAAGTTTGAATCCCAACTCTCCTACATTATTAGCTGTATGGAATTGGGTAAATCATTTAACTTCTCCTGCTTCAATTTCTTCATCTATAGACTAAGAAAGATAACATTATGTCATAGGGCTGTTATGAGGATTTAAAGGGCTGGGTGAAGTAGGTCATACCTGTAATCCTAGCTACTTGGGAGGTGGAAGGACCCTGCTTTGAGGTCAACCTGGGCAAAAAGTTAATGAGACTCTGTTTCATCCAATAAGCTAGCATGGTGCTTCCTGCCTATAATCCTAACAATGTGGACCTTAAGTAGTACAATCATTTGGCCTGAGGAAAACCATGAACAAATAAGGTAAAAAGGCCTATATATTGTGTCTCAACCAAGAACCAAGTTCCAACTCACAAAAAAAGAAAAAGAAAAGAATAACTGGCACATAGTGTTAATTGTTTACTGTAATTGTTGATGCTACTATCACTGCATAGTAGTATACATAAATACAAAATGAGGAAAATGGATATAAAATAAGAATACCACATCATCAGATCACAATTTATCACTGTCCTATGCCCCACCTCCTCACCTCCAATGATGCTATAGTGCTCTAGTTTCTGTCCAACCCTTCTTAGCATGCTTCTGCTCTCTCTTTTCTAAGAGCCCTTGTCACATCTCTTTAGAATCACCATGTGTACACTGTATGTCTTCTTGCTTTCTCAAGTAAGAAGACAGCTTAAGACTTTATTAGTTCACACTCACTGCTGTTATACATGAGATCATGTTTTCTGTTTCACTCATATCTTCTCTAGACTGCAAAGTACTTATATCATCCCTGACTAGCACTTGGAGGGGCTCAGTGAACACTTGTTGATTTACCTAAAGGTTTCAGATATAGCTTTCACTGCCATAAGCAAGGGGTTGGCAAATTTATTTCTGTAACAGGCCAGATAGTAAATATTTTTCACTTTGTAGCCCATATGGTCTCTGTAGCAATTGTCAAAAATGCTCAGTTCTGCCACCAGAGTATGACAGCAGCCATACCCAACACATAAGCAAATGGCCATGGCCACATTCCAATAAAACTTTATTTACAAAAACAGACTGAGGGCTATAGTTCTCTAACACTTGGCATAGATATTCATGTGTGATTCAAAATTACAAACTAGACCAGCTAAAGTAAGATCCAGTTGTGGTTTAAAAAACTCCAAAAGCCCAAGCTGTCTCCCTCAAGAGATTGCCAGCAGACAGAAGGCATGTGTTAATACACCAAGAGAGTTAGGGCCATGATTCTCCACCTCCAACCTTTAATCCCCCACAATTTAGGTAAGTACTCAGCTTACTGAAGTAAACAAAGCTCTTGCTATTACTATTAGGCTATTATTGTTTCCTTCCTTGGTAGTTTACTCTTTTTACAGCTTGAATTACAAAGTTGATAATGACAATTAACTCACCAAAGAAGCAAAGCAATTTTTAGCTTTGCCAATCTGAGTGAACATTTCCTAATTTGAATCCTCCCATTTTCAATTAACTGATACTCACATCACATTTATCCATAAACAAAAGGGGGAAAAAGTAATTTCTCTAATGTCCACCTGGGAAAGACAACTGTAATCTGGATTTGCACATTTAAATATAATGTGGTTTAATTATTAGAACAATTTAAAGCTACTAAGAACATGATGTGTAGTTGGCAAGTTGTTTCATTGATGGTTTTTCTTTTTAAATCACAGTGTTTCATATCTTTCAAGGGCTGAATCCAGCATTCAGCAGGGCTTTGTTAACTAGAGATGGCTCACCAATCTCATCTAAGGAGAGCCCAGAAGGAAATTTAGGTTTCCGAAAACACCTAAGGTGACTTCAAGGTCAATCTTTTTTCCCCCCAACTTTTCTTAGAAAACAAATAAACAAACCAAAAAAAACAAACCCAAAGCCCTTTAAATTTTCTGATATTTAAGTGAAAGAAAAATGTTTTGCACTGATTGTGAGAAGATCCAGGATACTAGAATCTTCTAACCAAGATAATAGGTGAACAAAAAACAAAAATGAAGAGCAAGATCTACGGTTCTATCCAGACTAAAATTGTCTTTTTACACTACATAAATAAAGGCTATTGAAATGAAAGAGGTTAACTGAATCAATCTAGAGTTCTTGTAAAAATTCATCCTAAAATTCTGCTCCAAAATATAGTAAATAAGCTTCTGCTTGCCCTTTTACCTCCCATTCTCAGAGTGATGTATAAAGCAATGAAAAATGACTTACTCAAAAGGTTCTAAGAAAAAGATTTTCCTCTACCTTTTATTGGCAAATTTAGTTCAATGAAACTAACATACTAATAATAATATCAAAATATACAGGTAGAAATTCTAAAAAGAATTGCCAGCAAAAGTCATTCAGTGATCCATAAATAAAATCTGGCTATATCAGTAATTTAATTTCTTTTTATTTTTTTTTGTCAGTCCTGGGGCTTGAACTCAGGACCTGGGCACTGTACCTGTTGAGCCACAGAGCTACTTCTGGCCTTTGTATGTGGTACTCAGGGATCGAACCCAGGGCTTCATGCATGCTAGGCAAGCACTCTACCCCTTAGCCACATTCCCAGCCAGTAATTTAAAATTGATCTAGTAACAAAACTGATTTGTACTTCTGGGAAAAAACAGTCTTACTGATGGATGCCTTGGCATACATTAGGACAATTAAACTGTGTGAAAAAAAATAGCCAATATGTTATAAAGTGTCATATAACTATAGGTCTAAACTTCAAAATGAAGAAGTTTTGTAGTCAGAATAAAGGAGGATACTTTTAGGAGAGGAACCCTCTGAACATTTAATACTATTTATCAAAACAAATTCCAGGAAATGAAAAACATAGGGTGGTGTTGCTTTTTTTTTTTTTTTTGTCTTTTTAGGAGGGCAAAAGGGAGGTGCAGAAATGGAGGGAAGAAGGGTACACAAATGCAGTCATAGTACAGTATATTCAGTATATACTATATGGAAAATGAACTATGTAACTTGGGGGCAGGGACGTGAGAGAGAAACTGGTGGAAAGCAAAGGAAGGGGTGACATTGCCCAAAGGAATTGTACTCATTACCTGACTTACGAAATGGTAACCTCTCTGTTCAACACCCTAACAAAATTATATTTTGTAAAACTGAGGCGGTTTTGGCATGATGGCGTATACCAGTAATCCCAGTTACTCTAGAGGTATAAAATGGGGGGGAGGGTGGTGATGATGAGAGTGTGAGGCCAGCCCTAGGCAAAAATGCAAGATTCTATTTGAAAGGGCTGGAGACCTGGCTTAAGTGATAAAATACCTGTCTAGATAAAGGTAATGAGTTCAAATACCAGTACTGCCAAAAACACAAAACAAATAAACAAAACTAGTCCTCAGAAATTTCACACTTACACAAGTTAAACCAACAAGTCAGATAAGTTGATAGCTTCTCTATAAACCCTCATGGATTCTTGAGATTTAAAAATTGTTATCATGACTGGATTGACTTTGTAATTTATGATCTGCTCAGCTAAGGCTGGGGAATTAATTCAAGAACTGTACATTACCAAGTACATAAAGATAAAGATGCTGGTTTTAAATGTTATTTTTGCATAAGTTTACTTACCGCCATGTAAGCATTTGTTCCAACATACGTCTTGGCTATAGAATTCACCAGCTATGAGACAAAACAGTTTGTCAGAACAATATAAAGATAATGTGGAAATAAAATGGGCAATTATTCCTCATTTAACCTACAATCATCATTCCTACAAATCAACTAAAAATTATGTAAAAGGGAACAAATTTATCTAGAAAGGCATTAAAAATGATTAAATCTCTCTTTTCTTTTGAATGTGATTTCCAATTTAAACAAGCACAGCATTACAGTTTATAGCAGATAACCTTAAACAATTCACTTAAGCAGGATGCTTAAGCGCTTTAGTACCCCAAACCCGCCTGATATAAAAAGTCAATTTTGAAGTAGAATTTTTTAGTCAGATGGCTCAAAATGTGAATGAAGCCCCATGCATTACTAGAATGAAACGAACACTAAATACGCTGGAGGGATAACAGACTTTGACAACTCATAATACAGCAATGACCTTCGCTTTGGTCTTCATGTTTGGCTGGGAGTAAAGGTGGCTGCAATTCAAATCAACATCACAGCACGCTCATAGGTCACTATCACCGGGGTCCTCAGGGGAGGCCCAAAATGGAAATTAATTAAAATTTGTGCTGCACATTGTAATGGCCCTCCACTATTGTTGCTCCCAGTATTAATTTTTATTGTGGGCCAGTTGGGCTCCCTAGGCACAGCTCCCACTCTGCCCTCCCTTTTGTCTGGCCAAAGCGCTTTCATATCAAAGCTGCATATCAATGAAGTTTGCTATTCGGAAGTAGTAATTACAATATCAGCAGTTTTTACTGTCATTAAACAATGAACAATCATATTCTGATGAAGGAAACTCGCTTAGAGATTAAAAATGAACAACATACTCCCAGCCGAGGGAAAGAGGTAGACTTCTGTTTGTCTGGTGGCTAGGTGTTTTTTTTTTAAGCCTGAGAGCAGACTGAAAAGAAAAGGTGGACATTACAGAAGGATAACATTGTGGGAGCAAAAGAGACCTACCTGAGTGCTCACTCCAAAGTCACACAACTTGACCTGTCCTCTGGTGTTTACAAGCATATTGGAGGGCTTCACATCTAAAAAAGGACCAGAAAAAGCCACTAATTAATTCCTTAATGTTTGCTTCAAAATCTCTCCTCTCTCTCTCTCTCTCTCACAGACACACACACACACACACACACACACACACACACACACACACACACACACAAAGCCACTAATTAATTCCTTAATGCTTGCTTCAAAATCTCTCTCCTCTCTCTCTCTCTCTCACACACACACACATACTACCACTACCACCACCACTACTACCATTACCATATTGCAGAAATGATATCTGCTCACCCCAAAACTGTCATCACAAATTTACTCCAAAGTATTTCATCTGGAGACAAAAGTCCTAACTCCCATGCGCTCCTAGCCATTTCTATAGAAGTCAAGAGTTTATGTGAAGTGGAAGTCCAATTAAATATTTCAACCCATCCCTAAGTTGGAGGAAAAGTAAACATATAAGAAAATGTAATCTTGCAAAGAATTTGTATAGAAAGACTAGTTTTATTCTCTACCTGTAACCAACAAACTACCCTTACCCACCTAAGAAGTAGTAAGGTCACAGCAAAGCCAACAAGAAACAGAACTAATCATATGTGCTTTTAACAGCAGAATGAAACAAAGAACACACACACACACATACACACACACAATTTCCTGTATTGTACATTTCAAATGCTACTTCAGATAATGCCAGAAACTAGCCTAAAAGGTGTGTATATGTACCATATATGCTCTGACCACTGGGTTTCATTTATTCTTTCCTTCCACAACATCATTTTTGACTGTCGTTACACTTAACAAAAGAACTGACATATTTGTTGCAAAGCTGTCAGTTGTTACATAATGACACAAAGGGTTTCTATGTAATGCCTGATGAGGGACAACAATAAACCGTTTCTGTAACTCAAGGAAGCCACAAAAACTATCCAAGCAAGACAATACCCCACACTTGTGTGGACCCACTGCAGCACTGGCTTCCACATCTCATCTCTGATGGCAAAAGTGGCCTAGGACAGACAACCAAACACATTTAAGAACATATAAGAACCCTTGAATGTAAGAAAAATCCTAATGTTTTAATGTAATATTTGAAGAAAAAAGTCTGCAAATGTGTTCATCTCTTTCCTCCCTCCCTCTTACAAAATGGTCCAAACTACCTTATCAAGAGTAGATACTTAATTCCTACTTTAAGTTCAAAGTCGATAACTAACAATTATTATTCTCTAGTCATGATGAAACAGGCTCTATGTCAGGTACTTTCTCATATATTAAATCATTTAGTGTTGCCTTGACTAATGCTAGAACAAAAGGTAGAGACTCTGACTCTTCTATTGACTACTGTATTCCTAGTGCCCAAAAGAGTGGCAGGTAGCCAGGTGCAGTGGTGCTGCCTAAGAGGTGGAGATGGGAGTATCATTGTATGAAGCTAATTGGGGAAGAAAGTTAATGAGAACCTGTCTCTAAAAATAAGTAAGATATAGTAGTCACATGCATGTGACACAAGCTCTACTCTACTGAAGGAGGAAATGGGAGGATCAAGCTCTGACTCTGGTATTAGGCAGAAATGTAAGATCCTACCTAAAAAATAAAAAAAAAATGAATGAGTTATAAATGAATGGAGGTTAGAAGCACACAGTATTTGTCTGTGAATCTGCTTCAGCAATGAGGGGTTAACATGCATTTCAGATATCACACACTGTAACCTCAGGCAGAGGCTCTCAACTTTGATTTCAAGTTGCTTTGTCTAGACAAGGTAGCTGTTTAACCAAGTGTTCTCTCAAAATTTCTTGAATTGCTATATATTTTTATAGTACTACATATTAAACATTAAATATACCACTTTTACTACATGATTTTTCTCCATAAAAAGGAAGCTACATATTCCCCAAATGCATCTCTACTCAAAAAAAGGGTTATAGCTGGGCATGGTGGTGCCCAATGCTGAGGTGTCCATTTGAACACAATATCCCTTTAAACAAAGCCAATGAATTCATTGGGGGAGACAAGAGAATCTGTGTTTGTTTCAGTCTTTTTGATTTCTCTTTTTGGTACCGTTCAGGGCTTGAAGTTGACCTGGGAGGTGTCCTTAGCCTTTTTCATTCAAGGCTAGCACTTTCCCATTTGAGCCACAGCTCTACTTCTGTTTTTATTTTTGTTTTTTGGGTTTTTTTGGTGATTAATTGGACATAAGAGTTTTGCAGACTTTTCTTGCTGGGCTGGCTTCAAACCTCAGTCTCTAATAGGATTACAGGTATGAGCTACCAGTACCCTTCTTTGTTTCAGTCATTTTGACTCTGCCATAACTTGGGTTGTGACTTAAGGCTTAGTATTAGACATTTTTGCTTCTACTCTTTCAGAGAGATAAATTTTATATGTCAATTTCAAAGAGCAGTGAGGATTAGATGAAACAAATATAAAATTGCTTTCAAATAGTCAACAATCTGTAGAGTATTGTTATTGTCAATTGGGAATCAACCAAGCTATAAAAGTGATATTTTTCATTATGTGTAGAAAATAATTTCTATTGCTACTAAAGCAATTTAGACACTATGTTAATAGAACACCAGCTGAAAGCTCCACTTCTGTTTTTTTGTTTTTTTTTTTTCTGCTTATGTGGTGCTGAGGAATCGAACGCAGGGCCTCATGCATGCAAGGCAAGCGCTGTACCACTGAGCCACCTTCCCAGCCCCCACTTCTGTTTTTTTTGATGGTTAATCAGAGATAATAACTTTTCTGCCTGGGCAGGACCTTCAGATCCCAATCTCCTGAGTAGCCAGGATTACAGATCTGAGCCACTGGTGCCAGCTCTGTCTCTTATTTAGTGTTTTGATCTTACAACATAAGCCACCTCGAATCATGTTTAAGATGAATGGGATGTGAGTTATAATAGGATTTCATTTAAATCTGAATTCATATGTCAAAAACTGAAGCAGAGAACCCCTTTACAAGTTGAGCTAAGCATAATTGCCTTGTTTTCCTTTTATTTTGCATACAATATTCACCTTAAGGTAGAGGTTTGTTGACATATAGTATATATGTGTACACTATATATATTATATAGAATATACAGTAAATATGCTTACTAATTCTAGTTTTCATTTAAAACATGCAAATTCTACTACTCTCAAGAATAGCTTCAATGCTCATGTAATTGTAACCCCTCTGTACAGTATTTTCACAATAAAAAAAAAAGAGTAGCTTCAGGATTACTGAACTGATTTGCATTTTTTGGTTCATTTCCCAAAAGCATAGACAATGGTATACCTGACTAGGCAGAAATATTACTTTAAAGGAGACAGGCATGGCTGTTTATTTTAACACAATATCAAACTGTGGTAAACAAAGAGTAATAGACAGCATTCAGCTCATAGAGAGCCATCACAGGCTTTTTTTCTGTAAGCAAAGCACAGGAAAGATGAGTCATTAAAGTGAGTCACTATAAGTAGGAATCATCAGGGCAGATGTAAGTCATTTTGGTTTACTTCAGGCCATTAATTATTAGGGTTTATCAATTAGTTTTATTGAGGCAAGTAAGTTTAAATAAATGGTACCGCTTTGGTTTAACGGAGCCAAAGAAAATACAAATGAGGTATGCCGAAGCAGGGAACTGCAGATTCTTTTCATCCCACTCACAAGAAATATACTTCTTCTGTAAGAGCCTTTAGTGAAAAGCCAAATTAACTTTAATCTCTTTTAGCATTAAGTATGAAATACCATGCCTTGGTGTTTCCTAATTTGAAGTTGGATTTAATCCAACCTTCAAGGTAAGAAGTTAATATCATGTTGAAGAAGAGAGACAAGATACTATGCAAGTGTACCATTTTTAATATCAGATACCCTTCATTTTCTCTCATCCTAGCAATTAGTCATTATCCAATTAGACTAGGTTTGTAGATGACTCAGAATAGATCACTACTGGTCAGATCCTTTCTGGGGAAGCAGAAAGACAGGTAGGAAGTATTTTATGAATTTAATCTAAGATTCTAGAGTCAGCCTTGCCTATGGATGGTGACAAATCATGTGCTTTAGCACATGTGAATATGTATGTGCATGTGTGCTCACATGTTCAGTGATAAGTATGCACTTTCACTTGATTCACAAAACAACCTTGAATGCTCACTGACAACTGTCAGTTCACAAATATCAGCTTATAGTGACTTTCTTACACTGACAAAGTTATTATGAGAATTAAGTGAGAGTGTGGTTGGCAGTGTGCCTGGCATAGAGCTAGTGCCCAATTAGTTGTTGAATGAATCAAATGAAAGGAAAAAATATTTTGCAAGCCAGAACAGACTATGTATATTCAAGCTTTGTAGAACTGGTAATAATGACTCAAATTAGAGAAAGTCTGAATATGGATCATATATTACACTGGACCACATCCAAATGCTAAGGGCAGTTAATGTTCATGACATTGGCTCCATCTAGCTTGTCTTCTTTCAGAAAGACAAGTGCTGTTCAGTTGAGAGCACACAAGAGTTAACAATTATTTAATCACAGTATGTATCTCTTGTCACAATATGTCCTCATTTTTCCAATAAGATTTCACAGTAATAGGGGTTTTCTGATGATGATGTCACAAATCTGAATTGTAACTGCATTATCCCAAGTAAACAGATGGTTCTAATGCAGTTCTGTCCAATAAAGTGAATGCTTAGAAGAGTAAAAAAAAAAAAAAAAACAGGGAGCAGGAAGAATGTTAAGAGTTTACAAATAGGGTCTTAGATCATGCTAAAGAATAAATGTATCTTTTCTACAGGAGTCTATGCTAAACAAAGCTCAGGCTCAGAATACTCTTAAAATTAAACATGCCAGACTCCAGTGGCTCACACCTATAATCCTAGCTATGCAGATGGCTCAGATCTGGAGTGTTGTGGTTTGAAGCCAGCCGAGGCAAGGAAGTTCATGACACTCCATTTCCAAAATAAACAGACTAAGCAGGACTGAGGGTGTGATCTTGCAACAGAGTACCAGTGGAACAAGTGGCCCTGAGTTCAAACCTTGGAAATGGTCAAAACTAAAAACAAAAAGCTAAATATAAGCTATAATGTTTATAAAGCCAGGTACATACCCAGAGTCCCAGCTACTTAAGAAGGAGTTGTGAGAATCATTCAAGCCTAGAGTGGGCGACATAGTGAGATCCGGGGGGTGGGGAGAGGGGGAAGCTGGTTGTGGTGGCTCATGTCTGTAATAATGCCAGTCACTTAGGAGGAAGAGATAAGGAGGATAACAGTATGATGCCAGCCCAGGCAAAAATAATAAGCTGCCCACATACCTGTGATCCCAGCTACAAAGGAGGCCATTGGTAGGAAGATCACAGTCTGATTCTGACCCTGAATAAAAACTTGAGACCCTTCTGAAAAATAACTACAAGGGAGGGTCATAGCTCCAGTGGTAGACCATCTCCCTGGCAAGCAAGAAACTCTGAAAATGGGGTTTTAAAACCCCCATTACCTCCAGAATTAAACAAACAAACAGAAACTTTTCTACACGTTTTGTGGACGCTTTTTGTTTTGTTTTGCTTTTTGCCAGTCCTGGGGCTTGAATTCAGGGACTGGGCACTGTCTCTGAGCTGCTTTTACTCAAGGCTAGCACTCTAGCACTAAAGCCACAGGGCCACCTCCGGCTTTTTCTGTATACGTGGTACTGAGGAATCGAACCCAGGGCTTCATGCATGCTGGGCAAGCACTCTACCACTAAGCCATATCCCCAGCCTTGTGGTCACTCTTAAATCATGCAACATCAATTAATTATAATGTAAAATGGCTTATTCTTGCCAGGTGCTAGTGGTTTATGCCTATAATCCTGGCTACTCAGGAAGCTGAGATTTGAGGATCACAGTTCAAAGAAAGCCCAGGCAGGAAAGTCTGTGAGACTCTTTTTTCCAATAAACCACCAGAGAACTGAAAGTGGAGCTGTCGCTGAAAGTAGAGCATAGCCTGGAGCAAAAACATCTCAGGGACAGGTCCCAAGTTCAAGCCTCATGACTGACAAAAAGGGGGGAAGGGAAACTCCTTCTTAAAACTAATATATACTAAATTGTATATGTTAGTATATAATATACTAATTCTGAAGTGTCTACTCAACAGAAATGCAGACTAAAGATGTGTATCTAAATGACAGCATAATTCATAATAGTCTATTTACTAGACACAATTCTAAATGTCCCTCTACTAGTAAATGGATAGACAAGATATGAGCAATAAAAAGGAATAGAGTTCTGACAAATGTCACAATATTCCATCATCCGCAAAAACTACCTTAGCTAGGTACAATCACTCAAGCCTATAATCCTAGCTACTTGGGATGTGGAGATTTGGGGAAATCACAGTTCAGTTCAAAGCCACCAGGGGCACAAAGACACTTAGAGACCCAAAAACAACCAACATAAAAAGAAACTGGAGGTGTAGCTCAAGTGGTGGAGCTCCTGCCTAGCCTACATGAGGTCCTGAATTCAATCCTCAGTACTGCTAACAGTCCCTATCTCCACTCCCCCCAGTCCCCCTCCCACTCCATCCCCTCCCCCGCTTAAAACACAGCATTATGCTAATTGAAATAAGTTAGGCACAAGACTTCTTACTGTATGGTCTATTTATATAAAATGTCTGGGGAGTTTAGTTTTAGATTAGTTTTCCCTAAGACTGGGAATGGGGGCTATGGATAGAAAGAATTGATTGCCAATGAGGACTCTTGTAGGGCAGTAGGAATGTTCTGGAACTAGATTATGGTGATATCTGCACTACTCTAAAGTTACTTAAAATCACTGAATCATATAGGTGAATTTTAAACTTTATAAGTAAAGCTTTAAAAATGCTCTCAAAAGGCAGCCTAATTCATCATTAACATTATCACTAACAGACTAATTGATAATTCGTAGTTCTGCAGATGCATTTTGGGCACTGTGGTCACTTTCCTTCAATGTATAACAAATATTCAGCATATGTATTTAATAGTACGTAAAATAGTAAACAGCTATTTCTTCTTAAAATGGTATGGACTACAAGGCATCAGTTACTGTGATTATACAAAAAGACATTGATTTTAAAGTGTCACTTTTGTATACTTAAGTTTATTTCCCCAAATGGCCAAGACTGTGCCTACAAAATATGAAAACTGGTTCAAACATGAAAAATTCAGTCAACCAACCATAGCTGCTGCAATAACCTCCAGTAACTGTTCTGAATGATTTTCAGGCTGATTTTTTTTTTCTTCCACTGAATTGACCAAATTGACTGTGGAAATTGGTATCATGTTGAGACAACTCATGTTGGTGCCCACAACTGCCTCATGTAGGAAAGTGTAACTTTGATCGGGCTGCCTCAATTAGCCAAGAACCCAAATACAGGATATCAAGCTGAAGGTTGCTAATGAAATAAAGGCAGAGCTCTCAAGTGCATATCTTTAACCTCAGCTCTTCACAATGGGATTTTCCACCCACTGCCCAGCCTCCGCTCACCAGCCTCCACCCACAACACAATCAGGGTACACGATGGGAGGCACCTTCAGTCAGGATTTGGCAGGGGGGCTAAACAGTAAAATAAAAATCCCTTTGCAAAACTACAGTTGTAGTTAGTTACCCAATGTGTTCTGCTCATAAGAGTCTCATATGGAAGTTTCCTGGTAGGATTTGTTGTAAAAGGAAACCCGGACTTGGAAGATTCTAATAATGCTTTTGCTGTCAGCACACAATTGAGGATTTCGTACTGGATGTGGTTGACTCACATCAAGTGCTGTGGAGGAAATCTCCTACCTCTCGTTTTTTGGCCTCTGTTTTCTGTTTAAAATATTCAATTTGCTTTGTGCTTTCAGGTGTAAGCCTCATTGAATGCTCTTCAAAATAAGCATGCTATAATTCTTAATGAAACCCATTTTAAAAAAAGAAGAAAAGAAAGAAATCAAGTTGTTTAAAAATGTGGCATTTGCTTCTGTTGTGGAACCATAAAGCAAAAATAAACCCAACTTTCTTCCTCTGGCAATCAATTACACTGCTGAATTTTTTTCCTTCTTTTTTTTTTTTTTTTGGTGCCAGTCTTGGGAACCTCGTGATCTTGCTTTTCTAAAAGCTCAAGGCTTGTACTCTACCACTTGAGCCACACTCCCTACTTTTGGTGCTTTTTTTTTTTTTAAATCATGAGGCTTGAACTCAGGGCCAAGGCTCTGTCCAAGGCTCTGTCCACGGCTCTGGGCGTGTCCTGAGTTCTTTACCACTTTGAGCCACAATGCTACTTGTGGTTTTCTGTTGATTAATTGGAGATAAAAGTCTCATGAACTTTCCTGCCTAAGTTAGCCTTGAACTGGAATTCTTAGATCCTAGCTTCCTGAGTAGCTAGGATTATAGGCATGAGCCACAGGCTGCCCAGCCACTTCTGGCTTTTTGCTGTTTAATTGGAGATAAGTGTTCCAGCTTTGTCTGCCCAGGCTGGCTTCAAACTTCGATTCTGTCTTAGCTTCCTGAAGAGCTGGAATTACAGGCATGAGCCACCAGTGCCCAGCTACAGTTTCTTGACTGCCACAAAGCTACTCAGTCCACCAGGAGCTAGAGGACATATTAGCAGATCTGCATTCATAGTAACCTCTTCTACCACTGTGCAGAGTGCTTCAGCAAGACTCTTTCATTATGTTTAATTGTGTTATGAAGACACAACAGCCAATATATCTATCTAGTTATTTCTTGGGGACTGCATCCTAATGAATAAGAACAGCAGGTACAATTAAATATAGACTATGTTGACATTTTGTATTACAAATTCATCTATGCACAACAGGAATGCACTTAAGAGAAAACCACCCGCAATATAAAAGTTATATAATCACTCCATCACATAATAAAGGGTAGGTCATCCAGATATTCTTGTAAAAGCCTTAAATAAAATTAAGTAGCATAATTAGCTATC
The DNA here is from genome assembly GCF_000151885.1 of Dipodomys ordii. NCBI lineage: Eukaryota > Metazoa > Chordata > Mammalia > Rodentia > Heteromyidae > Dipodomys > Dipodomys ordii. The sequence goes on from NW_012267227.1 coordinate 210,306, forward strand.
CTAAATGGCAGTTATTGTCTAGAGGACATAACATGTGGCTTTCCTTTTTTACACAATAAAGAGGAGGAGACATGTGACCCTAGCAAAGCCATTACCAAGGGCAAATAGACCTGGACATCCCAATTCTCTTTTCTCTCAATTCCTTCACGGTAAGTAAAAGAGATTTCTATCTTGGGAGCTGGTGGTTCGTGTATAATCCTAGCTACACAGGAGCCTAAGATCTGAGGATAACAGTTCCGAGTTAGGCAGAAAAGCCTGCGAGATTTTTATCTCCAATTAACTACCAAAAAGCCAAAAGCAGAGCCTTGGCTCAAGTGGTAAGAGTGCCAGCTTTAGCAAAAAAGCTAAGGGACAGCACCCAGGCTCTGTGTTCAAGTTCCAGGAATGGCACAAAAGAAACAAATCTTTAAATATAGAAAAAGGAAAACTAGTTTGTTTATCTCAGTTAAGGGGTGAAGTCTTTTTTTTCCCCCAAACCACAAATACTCCTGAGTTGGGATATGCTATAGCACTGGTATATGATTAATATTTACATTCAAAGGATAGTATCTAAAGAATTCTCACCACTAATAATTGCTCAATATAAACACCTCCTTCCAAATCCTTCTGACTAAGCAGTCCCAGAGCTCAGGGAAGACAGCTCCCACATCCAGCTCTCCCATCATTACCCATGGCAACATAAAACCAACTGGGGATGACTCCTTTAAATTGCCTTGGATCATTCAAACACTAACCAGTCCTTTTAGAAAACCGTGTCTTCCAGAAAGCCGAACAATCCGTTTAGATTATTTCAAAACAATATAACCGAATTAAGGATCAATTTTACAGAACTCCACAAAAGAGATTGTTGCACAAGTTCTATACAAATTACATTTCATCAGATATTACTTAATATTAATCAGGCTAATATTTTGTCAGTAGTAATGCTTTCCCATAACCCTTTTATTAAAGAACCTCTCTGCTCTGTACTGAGGCCTTGAACCTAAGGCCTAGCACCTACCAGGCAAGCACTCAGGCAGTTCTTCTATACTCCTAGGTCTTTTTTTGCTTTTTTTTTACTGAGATGCCAGCTTGCTAACTTTGTTGAGGCTGTATTGCAACTTCTAGAAGCTGTGCCACCATGTCCTGCTCTTAATTTAACTTTGCCAGAAATCACAACTTCCAGACATAATCTTTTTTTTTTTTTTTTTTTTTGGGTCCGGTCGTGGGGCCTGAACTCTGGGCCTGGGCGCTGTCCCTCAGCTCTTCAGCTCAAGGCTAGCGCTCTACCACTTGAGCCACAGCGCCACTTCCGGCTTTTTTCTTTTTGCTTATGTGGTGCTGAGGAATCGAACCCAGGGCCTCAGGCATGCAAGGCAAGCGCTCTACCACTGAGCCAACTTCCCAGCCCCAGACATAATCTTTTAACACCACCATGGCACTGTGTTAATACTAATAGAAGCTACAGCTGCTAACCCCAAAGTTAACTCTTCCTTGCTCTCAAAACTTTCTGGCACTACCGATGTTCTTTAGATTATGAGAGGTTATTCTGGCTTTCTGGTTAATCTGTTTGTTTCTAAGCTACTGAGTTGCTAGACCAAACCTACAGAGAATTGGTTAGGAGCCATGGAGTCACACAATAGTCATGCTACTTTGAAAATATGGTTTCTTATTTGGGCAGGGGAAACTTTTTCCTCCCTCTAAAGCAGAGCACTGGGTAGAGCTAAAACGTTTTTCTTGTGTCTAGTTTCCCAAAGCATACTTTATATGCAATAAAACTTTCTTATCAGGTGTAATAATAGATCCTTGTGTTCTACAGTTATGGACAGTCATATAAGCACCACTAAAATCAAGATGGGGAACATTCTCAACAATGAAAGACCCTCAGGCCTCTTATCATGAATGAGTTTTCTGTCCTTATATTTTCTCTAGAACATCATATAAGTGAAATCATACAGTAAGTGGTCCTTTGAGGCTGACTTCTTTCATCTTAGCATGAAATAATTGATAACCATCCATGTTGCTATATCAGAAGTCCATTCCCAACCCCACCCCACCCCCACTCTCTCTTTTGTTGGTTGTGGGATTTGACTCAGGGCCTGGGTGCTATTCCTGACCTTATCTGCTCAAGGCTAGTGTTCTTTTACTTTGAGCCATAATGCCACTCCTGATTTTCTGGTGGTTATTTGGGGAAGAAAGTCACATGGACATTCCTGCCCAGGCTGGCTTTGAACCAAGATTCTCAGATCTCAAACTGCTGAGTAGCTACGATTATAGGCGTGAGCCACCAGTGCTCATTCCTCTTTACTGAATTATGGCACCTTAATTTGCTCACCCATTTACCAGCCCAGAGAAATATTGGTTGTATCCAGTTGGAAATTGAAGCTTTTATGAAGAAAGCCAGTGTAAACAGTTGCCCATAAGAATTTTGTGTGGACATCTGCTTCATTACTCTTGGGCAAATACAAAAGAGTAGAATTGCTGGATAATGTAGAGTAGTTGGCAAACTATTATCCACTTTGCAATGTATTCTTGCTGTTCCTTATTATTTTTTAGCACTTGACATTACCAGGAATTTCCCTTGGTTTTGGCAGTTTTCTACACAAAAAAAGTATAGGAATTAGAATGTTTTCTGTCAGGTTGTTTGACATAAGCACCACTATTTTAGGGGTAGCTGCCATATTAAAAGAAGCTATTTTTAACTAAGCCATATCCTGTTTTAAGAACTGTTTTTCTAAGGGCTAGAAACCATAAAGAGCCAGCTGAGTAAGAAGTGGTTTTCTGACAAGTCTTGACAAGTTATACTTTGTGTGGGTTGATTTTTCAGATAAATATGTTTTGTTTTGTTTTTGGTGCTAGTTCTGGGGCTTGAACTCAGGGCCTGGGTGCTGCTCCTGAGCTTTTTTTGCCCCAAGTTAGCGTTCTACCATTTGAGTCATAGCTCCACCTCCAGCTTTTTTTGGTGGTTAATAGGAGATGAAAGTCTCAGAGTTTCCTGACTGGGTTGGGTTTAAACTGTGATCTTCAGATCTTAGCCTTCTGAATAGCTAGGATACAGGTGTGAGCCATATGTAATAAATTTTTAACCCCTTAATATTTTTAACCCCTGTAATAAATTTTTAATTTCTTTCAAACTAGACAACAATGCAAGATTGTGAACCTAAGTTCTGACTAATTAGAACAAAGAACATCAATGAGTTATGTTTTGGGCCAACTGCCTGCCCAGTATGCTTGCCTACTTAGCTTCCTGTCAGCAGTAGAAGCCAAAGTTCCTTTTGCCTTGCCAAATTCCTTTCATGTTGGTGTCTATTCCTACACGACACACCAATATCTCAAGACATTTCCAACAATTTGGGGGATTGTCTGGGATCTTCCATGTTACCCAAGGGGGTCTTCAGAGGCTCTCCTTGGGAGGAGATATCTTGTCTTGCTGCTCTATTGTGGCAGCCTCACCTTGCAGCTGACAATGGACCATTTCTGGCTTTTTGGTAGTTAATTGGAGATAAGAACATCACAGACTTGGAGCCAGGTACCGGTGGCTCACACTTGTAATCCTAGCTACTCAGGAGGCTGAGATCTGAGGATCGAGGTTCAAAGCTAGCCCGGGCAGGAGTCTGTGAAACTCTTATCTCCAATAAGCCACCAGAAAACTGGAAGTGGTGCTGTAGCTCAAGTGGTAGAGCGCTAGCCTTGAGCTGAAGAGCTGAGGGACAGCGCTCAGGCCCAGAGTTCAAGGCCCACAACTGATAAAAAAAAACTCAGCACATGGCTGAGTTCACTTTTTATGCACATTTTACTTGTTCAGAAACTTATTGTGCATGTGTGTGTGTAAATATCTTCAGAATGGTATTGATAGACATTCAGGAATTAACTGTCTAAAGCAAAAGTAAAAAAAGTTTAAAACATAAACAAGGTTTTGAAGTTTGGTTACTTATCACGTAGGAGTCTTAAAAATCATTATTAGCACAGAAAAACAGCTTAACATTGGTTTTTCCTGGATACAGAGTATTAGTTTTTAAAAAGGCTAAGTTTTTAGTTCAAAATATCAATTTAAAGAGGAGAAATCAGCAAGTAGGGAAAGATATGGGAAGGTATGAGGACATGTTTTTGGGAAAGAAAGCAAAGGCTAGTCAGATTGCTCTCAAAAACTGGGGCAAGGGAGACAACTAAAAGGAATAGCTCATACTTCAAATGGGTATCTAAACACAGCCAAATTCTTAATGGGAGGGCAAATGTCAAATCCTACTCACCACAACTCCCTGGATCTGAGAGAAACATAATCATACCAGAGACAAAAAACTCCCTTTGAGACAGGTGATGAACTTTGTGTGGATGGTTCATCCCAGATAACAGAATAGATGGGAACCACCTGACTATGGTTGTGTTAGGCAGACTACTTAATAGTTGGTCAGCTCAAACCTAGAAACAGTTCATGCTTAATCAGGTTCTAATTTGAAAACAAGCAATGTTTGATCAACAGCAAAGTCTAAGACATTGTTTACAAGGAATGTATTGAAGTTCCAGAGTGTTGCCTTAACTATGTGTTGAATCTCTTCTCTACTTTGCTTTCTCTCGGGTTGTGGGGCCTTTTTGAGACCACTCCTTAAGTTTTCAGTTTATCCTCATGGACCTTCAAAATCTATGTCCTGATAGAAGACTGGTAGGAGGATAAACTTGGTTTCACCTGGGAAGAACCACATCAAATCCTGCTCATGACTAAGATAGCAGAATGAGGTTGGATTCATTTAATTCAAGACACTATGGCTTCATATCAGAAGGACTAAACTGACTCTCCTAATCCATAAAGACTTCTAGAGAGGTAGCCCCAAGTTACAGAGAAAGGGTTCCCTATCCAATTGGCCATAGATATCACCCAGTCTCATAACACCCAGCCAGTTTGGCGCTCCTCAGGTACTGCCTTGTGGATCTATATCCTGAGTGGGAAACTATTTGAAGATCAAAACTCCAACTCGCTAATTTCCTTAAGGTGACTATCCTTGGCTCTGAGGACTGGAGGGATCCTCTAGTCGATCCTAGGATACATGGGATTGAGACCTCAGTCTCAGAAGCTGAACCAAAATTCAAGTCATAGACCATAGCAACTGCAAATGGATACAGGGAAACTAATGTGTAGGATGAATTAAATATGCACTCTACACATTAAATAAAAGTGCCTGTTATGCTTGCACAGCAGAGAAGCCCATTCCCAGACCTCAGGCCCCATGGGCATAGAGTACAGAAGATCTCTCTAGCAGAAAGATACAGCCTGGGGAAATTTGTTGTGTCATTGCTATTCCCAGCAACTAAGGATCTAAGTCCAAAAACTCAATAAAAACTATCAGCTCTCTCCCAACGCCGGCCCCATCTTCTCCAGAGGTTAACTGTAACTCTTGCCTCTCTATGTGGTGGGAAAAACTGGCATTTCTGAGAAAATTGCCTGGATGCAGTAAGGGCACTCAGCACTAACCATAACTAGGATAAATCTCTAGTGGAACTGTGCTGTGGTTCAACGAGCTATCTCTTTCAAACTTGGCATTTTGTCAACTTGATAGTCTCCAATGAACATCCTACACTGGGTAGGGTGGAACCTCACCTGTGGGAGGGTCATTTGACCCTCATATTTACATAGTTATTATTGGGTCCCAATAAATTTAAGGAAAGAAATCAGATATCAGCAGGCTTAAAATCCAGTTTACGTTGGTGGCCCACTGTAAAAAAAAATCAGTTGGATTGAGTATATTTATTATAATCAGTGAAGGTTTGTTAAATATATTAGGGACATTAGCTAAAAAGGGAGGAGTCTGGTGATTAGAGGCCAATGCTACATAAAGACCTTACAAGAATTGACCACTCTGAAATTAGCTGAAAACTCTAGGACAGATGATCTATTTACCAGCTTGATGGAACAATGGTTTGAAAAATGGAAAGGAATCATGTTGTCTATATTTGCCTCTTTAGTAATTATTTTCAGAGTAATGACTATGGTTGGTCATTGTATTTCTTGCATTAGAGGTCTTGTTCAAAGAAGAATTGAAACTGCCCTCACCAAGCACCTGTTTCTTATCAAAATATCCTATTGGATGTTACTGAATTACCCTTTTGGATGCTGACTAGATTTGAAGAAAGAACATAAAATAACAGAGGGGAAATTGTAGGAGTTAGAATCTTTTCTATTAACTATTGTGGCCTGACATAAGCACTGCCTTTTTTTTTGGTCAGTCGTGGGGCTTGAACTCTGGGCTTGGGCACTGTCTGTGCATTCTCCAGCTCAAGGCTAATGCTCTACCACTTGAGCCACAGCACTACTTCCAAATACTGCAATTTTAGGGTAGACATCATTTTGTAATTTTAACTAAGCCACTTCCAGTTATAAGAATTGTTTTTATACAAGCTGAAGGCATGATGCCAGTAGTAGAGCATCAGAAAGTAAGAACTATTTTTCTGGCAAGTCTTGGCCAGGTGTCTTGGTTTTGGCTAATAATATAAACTTTTAATCCCTTTCAAACTAGCCAATCACACAAGATTATAAATCTAGGATCTGACCAATCACTGACAAAGGTCAGTAATGCATCAGAGCTAAAACCTGGGCTGAATACCCACCAAGTGTGCTTGCTTAGTTGCTTTACTGTCAATAGCTCACCCCTCTGCAGAAGTAAAATTCTGCCCTGCCAAGTTCCTTTTGGTTCAGTGTACTTATTCCTATGTGGCACTCCAATATCCTGAGACATTTCTAACAACAGTAAGCGTTTTCCACACAATAAATTGCTTAAAATTCAAGTAACCTCAACTTCCCATTCCTCTCTCTGTCTAAAAAAAATCTATAAGCAATCCACCAGGAAATTCAATCGAGCCTACACTTAAAATATATTCAGAATCTGGTCACTTCTCCCCATCTTTGCAATCATTTCCCTCATCTAGGTCACTAAAATCACCTGATTACTGAAACAGCTTAGTAACAGCTGGGTAAACTACATTCCATACACTTGGCTGCAGATAAGCTGACCCCTTTGCTGGCCCATAAATACTCTAGGTACAGGCCCACTCTTGGCTTGTATGCTAACTGTTCCCATGCATATCAACTTGCCACTCTTTCTTTGAGTCTGCACTCCAAAATCGTCTTCCGTATGAGGGCTACTTGATTAATTTTGCAACCTAGGCCTTGCAGCCCTTGCATGATCTACGTCACCATTTTTCGTATAGCTAAGCATTTTCTAATATACTTGTTTACTTATTGTAGTTATTGTTTTCCATCTCATTCCATCCCTGCTAGAATGTACGTTTTATGAGTGCAGAAATCTTGTTTTACATACTGATATATTTAAGTACTTAAAACAGTGCCAGGAACATAGTAGATAGAAAATAAATAGTTGCATAATTTTTGGCATCTAAGGTACACTGCGGGTAGAGGTCTGTGTAAAGTCAGATTTATATAAATCAGCGGTAAAAAGTAAAATTTGTTCATTTGTGGAAACCACAAGACTTTGTCTAAACACAGATCTATTTAGAGAGACTTGCCTCTTTACAAAGGTGCTTTATAAAGCTTTATTATGAGATAAAATAAGTAACACTAAGCAGCCTCATATAAATACAAAGGCGCGCACGCGCGCGTGCACACACACACACACACACACACACACACACACACACAGTCAAGGTTTCCTCCTGTAAACTTCTGCATCTGAGTAAGCATCCACAGACTAATTGCTAATTTTATTTTTCTACACTTAAATTCTATTCTCATTCCTCTATTTCTGATTTCTATCCTCAGGAAGAGCGAGAGCAGTTACTGCCAGGGCATTCTCACATCTTCCACAGAAATGGCATAGGTGTTAATCTTGTATTTATGTTTGATGTGGGTAATGATAGCTATGCCTGGAGCTGTAGGTTTATTAATATGCAGGGCTCTCACCTCATTAGTGGCGATGTATGTTTTGAAGTTAAGCTGCAATGTTTGCAATGTTTTGCTGTAATGTTGGATCTGGCTCAACAGACTTTCTCACTGTTCATTTTCTTTGTTTTTACTCATAATCAGCACCTGCTATGTAGCTCATAGGGCTGCACAGGTGTCTTTCACTGCTGTGTTTTCACAGCAGTTAATCTTAGTGAGAACACTGATGTCCTCATATGGTCACATCACCTTTGCTTTAACGTAAAAGATTTACAGAATTTCTAACCGAGTAATATACAATATAATAAACTACTTCCTTGGCTGAGTGGCTAGGATTACAGGGTTCAGCAAGGATGAGGTGATTAGTTCAGAATTATAATAACCCATACCTATATTATTAGCATCTGATAGTGTTCAAGAACTCTCACATATATAATCTCAAATATCAAAAGAGTAAAACACACTAGTAGAAACATTTGGTAATATTTGACTATCCATTGGAACAATTCCTAGTTGACATAATATACTGCCAAATAGACTAACTTGGACCAGACTCTTAAGACTCATACAATGAGTCAACAATCCGCACTGGGGAAACACTAGGGGAAAGACTCCCGATTCTCAGATTTATTTGTAAGTGACTATGTTTTATAAATTCTATGATGTACACTTACATATTTCCTATAGCTAAAAATCTAGGAAGCACGTTAGATATGGAAAAAAATTTTCTTTCCATATATTACTAGGTAACTGAAAATAACTCCATTTTAAAAATTGATGATCATAAAAATAAAGCAATATGTTTTTGATATGTATCTACCCCACTTTCCAAGGATAGCATTAGAAAATGGCCAGTGGAGAATACAGGTAGCTAGACCAAGACAAAGAAGGAAGAAATGTAGACCACTCATTAGTATTTCCTCTCACCATCTGTCTTCTCACAGAGCCCGCACCAGATCCTCATAAAAGGACCCCCTGTCTTTGATTTGACAGTGTGACACATATTCAGCCAGAATTCCCATCATCAATCAGAGGAAGCAAAAATGAGTATATGTGCTTTTAAGAATGTAGAGCCATGAGTTTATATAGTAAAAGTGTATAAACAAGTATATTACCTATTTAATTGCTTCAGTCAAACTTAAAAGCTCTGATCTTTAATTGCCTGATTGAACTCATCTAAAAAGCTACAATTTTTTAATCAAGGAGAAAATTAAATAGCTTTTTGGTAAATAAAAAGGCATCTTTAATCTTATTTTTATGGAATCTAAGTTATTAAATATGAACAAAACCTCAAAATAGTAAGTTAACTACTCAGCCTAGGGTAAATTTATCATCAATGCTTTCCAAAAGTCTTCAGAGACAGCTGGCTTCCTCCACTCTTCAATTAAAAAACACATGCTTTTAAATCCAGAAGGTAAAAGTTTCTATGAATAGCTAAGAAAGTTGAGAACTAAATATGTAAATGTATTATCAAAGAATACTTATTTCTACGGCTGAGTAGTCAAGTACCTCGAGTAGCTGAGTACACTAGAGAGTAAGTGCTCATCTGCACCAAGATTCAGTTGACTTCTCAGCCAGGCAGAGGGAGATTCACATTTCCTCTTTGGCACTTACTAAAACCTAAAATCCCTTAAGAGAATTTTTGTGTACTCCCTCCATACCCACATCGACCTCACTCAGCCCCTCTCAGATACCTTTCCACCATTAGTGTTTTATAGCATGCTGCTGTGGGAACTGAGAGGGCCAGCAAAGCCTGTAGAGTGAAGTACAGGCTCATGATTCCCTTTTGAAACCTTCATGCCTTCAATTACTCATATCACTACAGTCCTCATCTGCCACAGGTGAAGAACCCTTTATTGAGCTGGGCATCATGGTACACTATGGGGTTGGCCCACTTAGGAAGTGGAGATGGAGAGGATTGAGGTTTCAAGCTAGCCCAGTTAAAGTTAGCAAGACCTCCCATATCAACAAATAAGTCAGGCATGGTAGAAATCTATAATCGTCTGTGAGGGAAGGATATGTAGGAAGAGAGCCATCCAAGTCTGGCCCAGAGAAAAATATGAGACTGTGAAAAATAACTGAAGCACAAAAGGGCTGGGCTGTGGCTCAAGTGCAAGAAACACATCTTTCTGTCTACTAGAGTTCTCAGCACTAATAAGTTCCCTCATGGAACAGTATAGCTATAACAATTATAAGAGCAAGAATTATAAATTATAGTTATGACCATTATAAAAGCAAGTATGTCAGAATGGGGCAATTCTAGATTCACAACAACATGCCTATTTCCACAACATGGATGCTATATTGGACAGTGAGGCCTTCACTTATTTTCTTTGTCAGATGGATAGCAGATGTCCTTAAAGAGCAATTAAATGACAGTAACTGACCAACGGGCTAATTCCTATAGAAGCACTTTACGGGATGTTGGTGTGAAGGGTAGAAAAACAAGGAAGGGAAAGAAGGAATATAAGACATGCCATGTTAAATAGCATTCTCTCTTAAGCATGAAAAATGTTCCATGTGCTTACACACTTATTTTTACCTAGGGAAAGAACACCAACATCTTACTCTGTCCACATCCACAATTTGCCTCAATTACATTTTTTAAAGTAGCTTTAAAAATAATTGGCTTATGATTCCATTTAAGCAGCATATATTTAAGAATTAAATTAATATTCTACTTGTCAAAATTTAAATATTCTCCTTAAAAGAGAAAGAAATTTGGAACCACAGGCTATTAAAACATCCATAAAAGAAGACAATCCTTAGTGACACATGTGCTACTGCAGTTGAATACATTAGTTTTTCCTCCTTCTCATAGTTCATACCTCCTAAAAAACACAAATTTCCTTTAATCACATTTAATTTTATGCTGCTACATTCCCCGAATGTACATGAAGCTAGCTGAAACAGATGTGTAAAATTAAACAGTATTGCTGTAGCATTAGGCCTTGAAGTTGCTTTGTTACAGTCTCTTTCTCACTCAATAATTTGCTCAAAAGGAATTCAGATATTTTGGGAACATTGAAACAACAACAACAAACAAACAAACCACCCCCACAAAATCCAACAACAAAAGAGGCTGGGCATTGGTGGTTCATGCCTGTATTCCTAACTACTCAGGAGGCTGAAATCTGAGGATCTCAGTTGGAAGCTAGCCCAGGTTGGCTTATCTCCAATTAACCACCAAAAAGCCAGAAATGGAGCTGTGATTCATGTGGTACAGGACTAATCTGAGCAAAAAAGCTCGAAGGCAGCATGAGTTCAAGCCCCAGGACTGGCACCAAATTTTAAAGAAAGAAAAAGAAGGAGGTTCTATTTCTAGAGCAGGACATGGTTACTGACTCTCATCAGTTCTTTATTGAAAGTTCCATTTTTTCAGGCATGTGAAGCATCTCTTCCTTAAAAGAGTGTATAGCATCTGAAACAGTAATCCCAAGGAGGCATGTAACTAGGTAAAAAGTGAAAGTTCTGCACTCCCTACACTTAAGACAACAGACCCAGTCATTTGCAAATACTATGAAATATCTTTATAAATTAACAACCTTTATAATCAGGTAAGAGCAAGAAAGAAGGAAAGGAGAAAAATGCAAGAAATTAGATAGTTCGCTGACTATTAATTGCATCCATTGGTTGCAAAGTCAGATCGTTTATTCGGACTGGTCAGAGCTATATCCTCACCCCAAATTAAGTCATAGCTGGAACCCAGCACATACCTCTGTGCAAAATCTTTAAACTCCACAAATACGTAAGTCCTTTAACGACCTAAATTTATGAAAGAAAAAGAAAACAGTATAATTATGGTTTTATAGAAAACTTTGCACTGTTAAACATTATTGACCATATTTTTTCTTTAAAACTGTCAAGCATTTATTGTATACAACCTATCCCATCACGCTCTATGGAGACATCAAATATAAAAGTCAAATGTTCCTTCCTTATTTTCTTCAATGTTCTGAAGAAGTGCCAACTGAAAGAAATAACCGTATAATATGTGCAAAATGTATGCAGATTTGGGAAAGCCAAACCCTTAAAGAGAACTGGGGAATATTAGTAAAACATCTGGAGGAATTATTTGTATTATTTAAAACTTTCCGGGCTGGGAAGGTGGCTCAGTGGTAGAGCGCTTGCCTTGCATGCCTGAGGCCCTGGGTTCGATTCCTCAGCACCACATAAGCAAAAGGAAAAAAGCCGGAAGTGGCGCTGTGGCTCAAGTGGTAGAGCGCTAGCCTTGAGCTGAAGAGCTGAGGGACAGCGCCCAGGCCCAGAGTTCAGGCCCCACTACCGGACCCAAAAAAAAAAAAAAAAAAAACTTTCCTGAAAGTATAATATAATCTCAAAAGAAAAAGTGTTTTTTCTTTGTTTGTTTGTTTTTTTGTCTTGTCAGTCGTGGGGCTTGAAATCTGGGCCTGGGTGCTGTCCCTGAGCTCTTCAGCTCAAGACTGGTACGAGGGATTGAACTCAGCTCAAGGCCAGTGCTCTACCACTCGAGCCACACACCACTTCTGGTTTTCTGGTGGCAAATTGGAGATCAGAATCTCACAGACTTTTCTGCCTAGACTGGCTTTGAACTGCAATCCTCAGATCTCAGAGTCCTGAGTAGCTAGGATTACAGGCATGAGCCACTAGCACCTGGCTATAAAAGATCCTTAAAAATATTTTTTTAGCCGGGTATAGTGATTTGTGTCTGTAATCCTAGCTACTTAGGAGCTGGGGATAGGAGCATAATGATTCAAGGACAACCTGAGCTAAAAACATTAGGAAGACATTGCCCCAAAGAGTAAGTATGGCATGGTGGTTCATAGAAGTAATCTCAGCTACTAAGGAAGAATAGAAGGATTGTAGTCTCAGGCCATCTGAGGCAAAAAGCATAAGACCCTATCTGAAAAATAACTAAAGCAAAAGGGTTAGGGATGTGACAAGTGGTAAAACACTTACCAGGTAAGTACAAGGCCTTGGGTTCAAACTCTAGTATTGGAAAACAAAACAAAACAAAAAATACAAAGAAATCACATAACTCTATGTTAAGTTTACTGTTCTAGGAAAGAACAATACACATTAAATGATCGTCACGAGCCAATTTGGTGGGTCAAAGCAATACTAAAAGTGCAGATCAAGAAAATGAAATGAAAAAAAAATTAATATATAAATCCAATTGAAATTTTTTTCTTTAGTAGCCCGAGTTAAGAATAATTAAATAAAATACAAAAGGGGAAAAAATGTTTTAAAGACCCTAGGGAAACAAGTTACAGGTGCTACTTCTATGCTCAAAATTTAGTCAGGGGTTGCCATTAAAATCTTCACAGACTGGGGAAATGGCTCTCTGTTGCAGTACTTTCTCAGGGTTTGCTCCTCAGCATCGAGAATTATTTTTTAAAATAAAGCTTTCAAAATCTTCATATAAGCCGGGCACCAGTGGCTCACACCTGTAATCCTAACTACTCAGGAGGCTGAGATTTGAGGATCCAGGTTCAAAGCCAACCCAGGTAGGAAAGTCCATGAGACTCTTATCTCCAATTAACCATCAGAAAACCAGAAATGGTGCTGTGGTTCAAGTGGTAGAGTGCTTGCCTTGAGCTGAAGAGCTCAGGGACAATACCCAGGCCCAGAGTTCAAACCCCAGGGCTGACCAAAAAAAAAAAAACAAAAAACAAAAAACAAAATCTTCATGAGAAAAATATTGTAGAAGATGTATGTGTTTTAGTCACAATTACTGGCTTTGTATGCACATGGATTATGAATTTAAAATTTAAATTGACTTCATAATTAAAGGAAGTAAACAAACCACAATTACGTCAAACTTACTAAAAGTTTTTAAAAGTACCTCATATTACAGAGAGTTTTAGATGAGTCTGGGCTATGGGGACAAGAAAACCTATCCAAAGGAGAAGTGACTGGGTGGTTTATATAAGTGCTGAGTGGAGGAGACTAGCCCATTTTAAGTTCTCACAGTAGAATGTACTGAAAGAGTTGCTAACATAGAATGATTAATTCTATTACATATTTATCTAAAAGAAAAGAATAGTTTGTGCCAAATGATTTCTTCCAGAGTTTGGAATAACTAACATTATAATAAAGTACACATTCTGAACAGTAAGACATAAAAAGAAAACAAAAATATTAATAACACGTTATAAACTGTATACATGTATTGATATGTCCTGATGTATCCTAAAATACATATTACTGTGTCAACAAAAAATTACCATATATTTTAGAAATATATTAATGAAAATTTTTTAACAGGAGTAAATAAAACAAAAATATTTAAAAAAATAACATCAACAATAAAAAACTTTGTCATAGAAGGAGCTCATTTTATTTTATTTTATTTTTTGGGTCCGGTCGTGGGGCCTGAACTCTGGGCCTGGGCGCTGTCCCTTAGCTCTTCAGCTCAAGGCTAGCGCTCTACCACTTGAGCCACAGTACCACTTCCAGCTTTTTTCTTTTTGCTTATGTGGTGCTGATTCTTTTTGCTTATGCGGTGCTGAGGAATCGAACCCAGGGCCTCATGCATGTAAGGCAAGCGCTCTACCACTGAGCCACCTTCCCAGCCCCAAGGAGCTCATTTTATTTAGCAGAGAAGCAATGGTCTTTTGAGTCCAGGGGATATATGGTTAAACATCTCAATTGAGAAGCTGAGTCATATACAATAAACTGTGTTACAGATGGTCTATCATTAACTCTGATTCAACAGAAAATGGTAAAAAAAAAAAAAAAAAACAAAACCCACACACATACAAGGGGAGGGAGGGGGGAAAGGAGGGAAACCAAAGGGGATACAATCCAAGATATTTAGATTGTCAGGCAAAACAAATACTGTACTGATTTCACCATATTTGCTAAAATTATAAATTTTCTTAAGAGATTCAAAGAAGAAAATAATATACTCTGTCAAAATAAACTGTATTTTCATTTTTCTTTAAAGCATATCAGCATCAGTACACTAGAGAAGCAGAAATCTGCCTTTTGAAAATCTAGAGTATTATTGGTATTCAGTAGGCTTGGTTTACAACAATGAATTGACAAAACCTTGACACAAAAAGTACTTATATCTGCTGTCAATCACTCACTCCTTGACATGTCAAGTGCACATTCTTTCAGGGACAACTTCAATCAACATTAGCACTCAAAATATAGTACACAATGTCACTCTTCAGAAATGAGAGGAAAAATGTGTTAGGTGCTAGGGAAAGGCAGACGGGTGTTTTTCTTTATAGGAGACCAGATTCAAATGGATAGTGAATAAAAATCAGGAGCAAGTTTAAGAGGCAGAAATAAGTTAGTGTACATGGATTTCTTCAAGGAAAAAATTTTTTTCTTGCCATACAAGAGAAAATTTGAAGCACAGCTTATAGAGGCTGAAAGGGGTCCAGCCTACAGTGAACCTTGGAAGTATGCAATTGTCTTACACACCAGGTTATTAGAGCCTGTAAAATAAAGTTAACTTGGAGAGAAGAGATAACCTAAACATGGTTCTAAAACAAATCTGAAAGTTGGGCATGGTTGGTGTATGCCTGAAGACTGTACTCATAGGCTGATGTGGACTACTTAAGCCAGGGGTTTGAGAACAGCACACAACGGTGACATAAGATCCCATCTCAAAGAAAAGACAAAAAAAAACCCATCTAATTGTTACTTCATTATTCTTGTTCATATTTCTCTTTTTTTGTTTTTAACCCAGTTCTCCCTTTTATTCCTCCCTAAATTTTTTCTCAGATTCTTAGAGTGAAAGAGTAAGGACCAGTCTTCTGTTTAAATTAGCACTGATTAAACAAGCTATTTAAACTTTTTTCTGAACTTCATTTTTGCATACTAGAATATAGTTCAATAATCCACATTTTACAGAACTGATGTGTTTGTATACAAGCATTCAATGGTGATTGACACATGACATACAACTATTTCCCACCTTCCAATTTCTATAGCTTTAGACCTGGCAAGAGCTATAGCAACATTCACTTGCTTTTTTACCTCACTGAGGAAACTCAAGAGGAAGATGGTAATGCCATTTTGGGGACACTCTGGGAGACATAACCAAGGATATTAGGGACTCCATTGAGCTTTTTGAATGTGTATTTTAGAAACCATGACCTACAACCCATCAATTCTCTAGTCCTACTATGACAGGTATAATCCTCCCAGCAACAGGCATAAGCCCTGTGCCAGGCTGTATTTGCCAGCTACAAAAAAAAATCCAAGTTTGGAGTTTGTTCAGATTATACACAATAATATGCTATGGAGGCACTGAGCAAAGTTAGGACATAGGCAGAGTTTACAAAATAGAAGAAAAGCATTCTACTTCAGCCATAAGATTCTTACTATTATCTGATAAGACAAAAGCTGGGGAAATCAGATACATTTTGGGGGAAAAAAAGAACAAAAACAATCCTTAATTTAAATTGTGTATATACTCCAATGTATATATACAAATGTAAACAATGACTTGGAATAGCACTTCTTTTTAATGCCTTTCACTGACCTAATTTTTGTCATATTTTCAATTACAGAATAGGCAAGCCCTATATTTAAAGCAGGTTGGGTTTGCCAGCTGACTCCACTCACTTCACAGTCTTCCAACTCGAATAGAATTGAAAACCCAGTGGCCTTGTCAGGATGCCCTGCGTGAGAGGGAGGCAAGATTTATGAAGTCTAGGAAGAACATGCTTCTTTATTGAAGAAGGCAGATTTCCATTTTTCTAAGTTCAATAGATAACTGAGAATAGAACTTGAACATATTTTTTTCTTTCTCAACTGTAACCCTTGCCTTTTTTCACCCTTTATATACAGGTTATTAAACTTTAGAAGCAAAACTGCCAAAAGCCACAAAGCATTCATTCCTCTGAGATCAGATGAAGAAATGAAACATTTTTATTTTCAGCTAAAATGATTTAAGTACTCAAATTTCAAACTAATCTGCCTCCACATGTAGATTAGAAGCTACTCAGCAGCAACAGCATCAGAAAAGAAAGTTCTAATCACCCTGGGCAGTTCACACTAGTAATTGGAAAGAAAAAAGGAAAGCTGTGAATTACAATGAACTAAGACTAAATAAGTGTCCATGTTGGATTAAAGAATTTGAGTTGTCAGTTTGATGTATAATGAATGTGAAAATAAGCCATTTAATTAAATGGTACATGATATAATCACTTTGTTCTGCATTAAACTACATAAGTTATCAGAGTACCTTTGGCTTAGAAATTGTTTACTATTAACCACCCAATGACTTCTCTTAGACACTAGCCCATGTTATTCCAAATTTTAAATCTGAAACTTACATAGTAATTTAGCTAATATATTTTATCTACTTATAGAAAACACAAAAAATGGGAAAATGGATTTTAGTCCCAAAAGGAGTACATTCCTATAGAGAGTTGATAAAATTTTTAAACCAAGAGCACAAAATGACAACAAAAACATTTAAAATAATCTCTTTTATAGACTGTTTTAGTCGTTTAAATTCTTAAACTATTTCTTAATCATAATGCCAATAACCACAAAGAAAAATGTTGCCAACCATTTTCTTTTTGGGGAAAGCTAGAAATCCTACTGGTCAATCTTAGCACTAAGATCCCAGTAAACTCAGGATAGTAGAATGGTAATACTAAACCTAAGGGATGTCAGGTGACTATGTTGAGAGTCAGCTTATGAAAAGAAGAAAAGAAAAAGATGAAAGCAGAAGAAAGGTAAGAAAGACATGACAGCCAGCTTGGTTTAAAGATAAACATCCTGAAGAAATAAGAATAGGGTTAAGAGCTGGGCGCAGGTGGCTCATGCCTGTAATCCTAGCTATTCAGGAGGCTGAGATCTGAGGATCGCCATTCAAAGCCAGCCCGGACAGACAAGTCCATGAGACTCGTGTCTCCAATAAATCACCAGAAAACTGTAAGTGGTGCTGTGGCTCAAGTGGTAGAGCACTAGCCTTGAGCTGAAGAGCTGAGACACAGCATCCGGGCTGAAGTCAAGCCCCATGACCGTCAAAGAAAAAAATAGGGTTAAGATTAAATTATGAAAGTTTTCTATTACCAAAGTCATATTACTTACTGCTACTGCAATTCTTCCAAGGACATGCTCTGGAATTTTTCTATATACATCCAAAGATCCCCCTATAGAGACAAAGACATGTGTTATAACAAATGAAGCTACTAGAATATTATGCTGGGCTCTTCCTCTGTGTATTCATTGTGAGAATATGATTTTCTCTTTTTATATTGTATATGTCAGGTAAAACGGTTTTAGTTTAATTTGATATTGTTCCAGATGAAGTATAACTAGATACCACATATCATTCAACTATATAGTAATATACATTAAAAAAAAACCCTCTTAGAATCATCATCTCATCAAGCAATGCTGGACAGGATATTATTGATTAGTCCAATAACTTTATTTAACAGCTAGAAGACACTGAGAAATGTGTGGTAGGCAGCCATGAATCAGCTGATAGCAGAGCTCAGAAAAGATACAAATCTTTAGCCAGGCACCAGTGGCTCATGCCTCTAATCCTAGCTACTCAGGAGGCTGAGATCTGAGGATCGCAGTTCAAAGCCAGCCCAGGCAGCAAAATCCATGAGACTCTTATCTCCAATAAACCACTCAGAAAACTGGAAGTGGTACAGTGGCTCAAGTGGTAGAGTGCTAGCCTTGAGCTGAAGAGCTGAGGGACAGCATTCAGGCCTAGAGTTCAAACCTATGAATCTTTGAACTCCCCTAAATGTAAATGTAAATACCTTTCTTTTTATAGCTTAAAAACTGAGCCTTAGCTGGATGCCAGTGGCTCACACCTGTAGTTCTAGCTATTCAGGAGACTGAGATCTGAGGATCAGTTTGAAGCCAGCCTAAGAAAGGAAAGTTCCTGAAGACTCTTATCTCCAATTAAACCAGCAAAAAGCTAGAAGTGGAGCTGTGGCTCAAGTGACTTTTAAGTTCAGGGACAGTTCACAGGTTTTCAGTTCAAGCCCCAGGACCAGCACAAAAAGAAGAAAAAAAATCAATTAAAAAAAAAAACACCTACCCCTCAAGGTGTTATCAGTGTGACACATACTGACAGAATTTATTATCAATTCAGATTTGGTCTTCAAAGCATTCAGAAACAAACTATGCTTGACAAAAAAGGTACAGTTACATATGTAAATGTAACCCCTCTGTACTTCACCTTGACAATAAAATTAAATTTAAAATTAAAAACAAAAACAAAAAAAGAAATAAATTCACCTGAGGCTCTGTTTGAATGTCTTGCTCATGATTCCAAATCACCGGTTTGTTCTCAGTGACCTGTCCGCCCTCTGCTCCCAGAGCATATACCATCCCTGACCGGTCATTTTACTGCATGCCACTGTACACCATAAGGACCATGAGGAAGACTACTAGTAGATCTGCCAAATCCCATGTTACATTATTGTAAATACTGATGTGTATTAAATGAATGAGAAACATTACTGTCATATTAGTCCCCACATTTGCCTGAAAATGACTATTATTATTCAAGTCAACAAAACTGTAATCAGGAACCATAAGAAAAAAATTTAAACCATAGCAAAAATTTTAGTTTTTAATAGTTAAAAAGGCAAAAAGTTCTTCCTTGTAATATGTTTCGTTTTTGTTTTGAGTGAGGGGGAACACCTCCTCCATAGTGGTAATCTAAATACTCGCATATACAATATTACTAAATGGATTTAGGTTTTCAGTCAGTAAGAAAGCATATCATAAAACTCTTCTACTTAAAACTTTTCAATAGTGCCTTGTGAAGGTTAAAATGTATTTGTGACTTTAAGTATCACTATCTCACAAAACTGTGAAATTTATGAAATCACTAAATCTCAATAAAAATTATTTAAAAATAAAAAAAAATCAGTGGCTTCCTAATAAATGCAGACTAAAACCCAAACTCCTTACTATGGTCTAGCCTCTTGTCCATTCTCATGTTATCTCATCATTGGCATTTTTGTTGGCTTTTGATTTTGTCAAACTTGCATATATTTTGGAACACTTATATTTGCTGGTACTTTTACCTCTCCTTCCCTATGACTTTCTCTGAGCTACTTCATGCACATTAAAGTCTTTACTATATTGCTACTTATACAAAAAGGCCATCCCTAACCACCCTATCTATTACTCGCTGTATTAGTCATCCTCTGTCCTGCTTTATCCCTGAGATTATACTGTAAATTTCTTCTGTCTTCATTTCTTGAATATAAGCTTATGGAACAAGGATCAAATCTTATTCACGCTTGTATCCCTAGTGTCTCAAAGTGCTCAGTAATAGCTAGAAAAAAAGTGAGATCAAAATAAAATAGATAATGGGAGAGAAAATTGTCCAAAAGTAGGACTTAAACAAAATGAAAGAAAAGAAATGATAGTTACAGTCTGGCAAAGTTTTCTATTTGAACATTTTTGGTATGGTGTAAGCCATATAATATTATGGCATATAATATTATGTATATTGTATTATTATATATATAGTAACTAAGGAAACCATGCATAAAGAACTAAAGTATAAAAAATATAAAAAAGAACTAAAGTGTAAGAGGCTAATGTTCCTACAAAGCTATCAATAAAAGATAAAAATCATATGTAATCAAATAGAAAAATTTTAGTTGAAAAATATAGTAACAAAAATAAAATTTCACTTCCGAGGATCACCAGCATATTGAGAAGGCAGAAAAAAGAGTAAAGGGATATGAAGATGAGCCAGTTGAAAACCTACTCTGATTTAAAAAAAAAAAAAAAGAAAACTGAATAAAAGACCTATTGGATTACTATCAAGCATGGCAATGCATACATAATGAGAAAGATCAGAGGCAAAAGACTGATATACTTGAATAGCTGAAAAAAATATTAAACAATTCTAAAGTCCAGCAAAATTGTAATGAATAAGGGAGAAATAAAAACTGAAAGAAATTTTCACTAGCTAATGTATCATAGAAGAGATATAAACTGTACTCCTTCAGTCAGAAGAAATATCAGATTAACTTATAAGACAGTAATCAAATCAATATGAAGAAACAGAATCTGAATTAGTACAGGTAACTCCATACAAATTATAAGAAAGATAAATGGGAGTTAAGATATTTTCTCCTGATTTAAAAGACAACTGCATAAATCATTAATTATATACCTATATTGTATACACCATTTACAAAAATGTAATTTATATAAGAATAAGAGCAAAAAATGAGAAGTAATAGAACAATATAAGAGCACGGTGGTTTTTTTTTATAAAGATGGTTTCTGACATAATGGTTCAATGTACATTTTTTAAATTTCATGATGGTACAAAAATGATACATATTTAGAGGATCACTCTTTAGGGGTCACACTTTGTGGCAACTACTCTGAGCCTTCATCTCTCAGACTAGAGATAGGTAGCAAGATCAGTTCTTTCTAAGCTGGGCAGCAGCTGTGAACTGCTGCTCCCAATCAGCCCCTTGATCACAAGGGCAAACAAAACAATAATCCAGAGTGTACTGTTGGCTAAGCTACCATGGTCAATAGGTTACGTTTATTAAATGTATTTTATGTTATTTTCAATTTACAATTTACAATAGGTTTACTGGGATATTGTCTTAACCTAAGTTGAGGAGCATTTTTAAAGTTGTTACTAATCTGAACTAAACTGTTAGAAATTAAAATATTGGGGGGGGGAGGCTGGGAAGGGATGTGATGGGTAAACAAAGGAGGAGGCTATAATGCTTGATAAGAAATGTACGCATTATCCTGCCCATGTAATTGTAACCCCTCTGTACAGTGTGTTCACAAAAGAAAAAGAAAAAAAGAAATTAAAATATTAACTATAATCCATAAGGTACCCACTAAAGATACAACTCAAAAAATAAATAGTAAAAGAATCAGATGGGAATTTAAATAATACTTTAGAAAATACCTATTTAATATGAAAGAAAGAGGAATATAGAAATACAGGAATATAAAGGAATATAGGAACGTAGAGGATGTAAGACCTACAGAAAAATGGCAAATATAAATCTTACTTTGCCAGTAATTACATTAAATTTAAATGGTTTGCACACTCTGATTAAATGAGAAACTGGCAAAACAGACTAAGGTTCATAGAACTAAACAGATTAGAAGTAAAAGATGTAAGGATACACTATATAGTACACACAGTGATCAACAAGGAACTGTATCAACATCAAAGCAGATCTTTAGACAAATATTGTTACTAGAGCCAAAGAAAAGCATCTCTTTTTCTTCCTTTCATTTGTGTGTGTGTGTGTGTGCGCGCGCGCGCACGCCACATGCATGCCAGTACTGGGGCTTGAACTCAGGAGCTCTTGCTTGCATTATTTTTACTCCAGGCTGGCACTACCACTTGGGCCACAGCTCCACCATGTCTTTTCCTAGTTAACTGGAATGAGTCTCACGAACTTTCCTGCATATACTGGCTTTGAACCTCAGTTCTTAGATAGCGGCCTCTTGAATAGCTAGGATTACAGACATGAGTGGTGCCTGGCTAAGAGAGACATTTTCTAAGATAAAAGAACCACTCTATCATTTAGACTTAACAATCATAGAGTTAATAAGCAAGTAACAAGAGAGCCAAATTTTGTAAAGCATAAACTGATAAAACTGAAGAGAAAACTAAAAAAATATTAGTTGAAAACTTCAATATCCCACTTTCAAAAATGAGTTAAAAAAAAAACTATACAACTGGGAATGATGGCTCATGCTTTTAATCCTAGCTATTTGGAAAGTAGAGAATGGGAAGACTGAAGTTCAAGTCTAACCTGGACAAAAGTTCATCAAACTCAACAAATAAGCTCTGCGTGGTGATACATACCTATAATCCTAGCTGTGTAAGAGACACAGATAGAAGGATAACAGCCCATGGCCAGCCCAGAAATATATGTGCTACCCTATAAGAAAAATAACCTAAAGCAAAGAGGGCTAGATTTAAGTAGTGATTTAAGTAGTAGACCAATTGCTTAACAAGTGTGCAGCCCTGAGTTCAAATCCAAGTACTACCAAAACAAAAATAAAACCATCTACGTAGTAGATTAAAAAATAAATAAAATACTTGAAAAACACTATGAACCAATCAAGTCCAACAGATATGTATAGAGTACCACAGAGTCCGAGATAAAACTGCAGAATAGAAGCTTCCCAAGCACTCAATGAGTGTGAAGTATTTGGGCAATGAAGTACAGATTTGAGTCACAAATAGAGCAACAGGCCAGCTAAAGCCAAAAAGAAAGGGGATGGAGGGAGTAGAAGTCACAACTATAAGATAAGCCAGGCCACTCTTGCAACATGCTAGAACCTAACTGAAGTATAAATCATCAGTTCTCACAAGTCTTAATCTGTGCGGATATTTGGTGCAACAGTGACTCCTGCTTTATAGGAAAGCTTTGGAAAAGAAATCATTTCATTGCCCCTCACATCTCTTTGAATTACAGTCAAGCACCATCTTGAAAGGGATAGGGCCTATGGACTTGGAAACAAGCAACAATTGCCTGGGGCTACTCTGAGGGTGTTGAAAGGGACATAGCCAGCAAAGGCAGTTGTGGGGAGGGCCAGAATCAGATCCCACAGAGAAGTCTGTCATTGGGAGCTCAGGCTCTGAACAGTGTGGGGTTTTGAGGTTTTACACTCTGTGGTCTGGAAAGGAACAAACCTATGAATCACTGCAGAATTGACAGATCTAGCCCAAGCCATTGTCCAGAAAAAAGGTTTGTCTCAGCAGGCCTGTGGAGTGGTTGCTACCAAGTACTCTGAGTTTAAGTCCAGTGGACCATGCTATTTCCAGCATGGATCACTACAGAGGCAGGATTGGAAAACTGAGTCAAGAAGGTGCATCACCATATTTTCCCAGTTTAGTTTCTAGTTTAGATCTCATGTACCTATCAATTTAATTCTATCTACAGACAGGGGAGGGGGGAAGGAGGGTGGGAAGCAGAAAGGAACCTCTAGGCTCCAGTATTTGTTGCTCTGGGTGCACAGACAAAAGGTATGAAGCAAGAAGAAAGCTGCCCAGTCCATGGGCTGCAAAGTTCATTGGGATAGTAGTGGCTCCAGGTGTGCAAAGGAGGGACGCTTCTAAAGTGACTGCAGCCCTGACACTGACCATTAATCATTGATTAGTGTGGCCCTGAGTTAACTGTGGAGCCACACAGTTGTTGCTGTTATGGAAGGTTGTTTTCGCCAATATGAGTGGTACTGGAAACTTAGCCACCAAGAGAAGACTGCTTGCTAAGAAGTCAAATGAACAAAACTGAAAGATATATCCATCCCAACAGATGCACAAATCACAACCTAGTAACATAAACATAAAAAAGGCATTATGCCTCCTCTCAAAGTGAAGACTCTTTAAATGAATCAAGAAATACTGAAATGGCTGAAGTACCAGGCAAAGAAATAAAGATCTGCTTTAAAAAATTATCAGTGAAGGAGCTGGGAAGGTGGCTCAGTGGTAGAGCGCTTGCCTTGCATGCCTGAGGCCCTGGGTTCGATTCCTCAGCACACATAAGCAAAAAGAAAAAAAAAGGCAGAAGTGGCACTGTGGCTCAAGTGGTAGAGTGCTAGCCTTGAGCTGAAGAGCTGAGGGACAGCACCCAGGCCCAGAGTTCAGGCCCCACAACCGGACCAAAAAAATAAAACAAATCAATGAAGGGGCTGGGAATGTGGCTTAGTGGTAGAGTGCTTGCCTAGCATGCATGAAGCCCTGGGTTCAATTCTTCACTACCACATAAATAGAAAAAGTTGGAAGTGGTGCTGTGGCTCAAGTGATAGAGTATTAGCATTGAACAAAAGAAGCTCAGGGATAGTGCCCAGGTCCTGAGTTCAAGTCCCAGGACTGGAAAAAAAATAATTATCAGTGAAGCAGGGCACTGATCACATAACTATGATTTTAGCTACTATACAGAGGGCTGAGATCTGAGGATCACATTTCAAAGCCAGCTATGCAATAAAGATCACAAAACTCTTATCTCCAATTAATCAGCAAAATGCCAGCAGTGAAGTTGTGGTTCAAGAGGTAGCAATAGCCTTGAGTAAAGAAAGCTTGAGAATAGCGCCTAGCCCCAAGATCAAGCCCCAGGAGCAGCGCGTGCGCGCACACACACACACACACACACACACACACACACACACACACACACACACACACACACACACACACACACACACACACACACACACACACACACACACACACACCCCAAACATAAAAATTATCAATGACATTTTCACAATTAAAAAAACTTACTAATATAAAAAATTATCAATGACCTCAAAGAAGATTAAAATAAACAACTGACATTATCCAGAAGGAAATGTATTCTTTGCCTGACTTATGTAACTATAAGTCCTCTGTTTTTAGCCTTTTCAAATACAAATTAAAAAAATAAAATTAATAGTTGAATGATGTAAGGAAGATAATTTAAGATATGGATGAGAAAGTAGCAAAAATGGATGAGTAGTTCAACAAGGATACTGAGATTCTGGGAGAAAACTCCCACACAAATCTTGAAAGTGAAAAAGTCAATAAATCGAATAACCACAATGAAAAGCATCACCAATAAACTTAGACAAAAAGGAAAAAAGACTATCAGAGACTGAAGATAAACCTGAGGAAATTTTGTATTCTGACAGCAATAAACAAGCATGGTTACAATTTTCAAGAACCTTGGGACAATATTGATCAATACCCAAATTTAAGCATCCATGGAGTAGGAGAAGGAACTGAAACACAAACTAAAGAAAATGTCTTCAAGGAAATTATCACAGAAAATTTGGTAAAATATGATAAAATATGGATATTCAAATACATCCAAGAACATATCGAACCCTAAATAGACATGATCAGAATAGAACCTGTCCACATCACTTTATAGTCAAAATTCTAAGAACTACTGAACACAGAAAGAACACTGGAAGCTACAAAATAAAACATGAACTTACAAACCCATTAGAATTACATCAGACCTCTCAGCAAAAACCCTAAAAGCCAGGAAAGTGTAAAATGATATATTTCAAGCTTTGAAAGTTAGTAACTGCCAGCCAATATTACTATTTCCAGCAACGTTATCCTTTAAAATCAATAGCAAAAAAAGGACCTTCCAAGAAAAAGACAAGTAAGCAATTCATCACAACTAAAGTGAGCACTACTGAACATATGTACACCTACACACAGATGAAGACGATAGTCACAAGTAAGAGAATCAGGAAAGAATACATTTCTGAAAAGGAACAAATTTAAAATTCTGTAGTAAAGAGCTGAATACACTCAATTCAGTAAATTAGCAAACCCCTAAGGAGAAAAAAAGAAAAAAGAGAAGAACTAATAGTACTCATTAAACCAGGAGGAAAAAAGCCAATGAGGTAACAGGAATCAGCAAACATATTTGTACAATAACTCAAATTGTCAATGATCTTAACTGTCTAATTAAAAGATTGGAATCAACGACTCACACCTGTAGCTAGAATTCTAGCTACTCAGAAGGCTGAGATCTGAGCATCGAGGTTCATAGGAAGCTCCAAGAAGGAAAGTTTGTGAAACTCTTACCTCCAATTAACCACCTAAAGCTGGAAGTAGAGCTGTGGATCAGCTGGTAGGACACTAGCCTTGAGCACCAAAGCTTAGGGACAGTGTCCAGGCTCTGGATCCAGGCCACAGGACCAGCACACAAAAAGTTAAATAAATAATAAATAAACATAAAAGATCCAGATTGTTATACTTAAAAACAAGATCCAAATATTTTTGATCCACAGAGATACATCTTATAGGCAAAGACACATATAAAGTGAAAGTAGAATGGTGGAAAACAATATACTGTACAAATGGAACCTGAAAGCAAGTAAGAATAGTTATACTCAAGTCTAACAAAGTAGACTTCAACCTAAACCAGAAGAAAAAAGGTCACTTCATATGAATAAAGGTATATGTATGTATGTGTGTGTGTCTACACATACATTGGTATATTCATTTTCACAAAAGAACGCTATAAAGGAATGTATAAAAGTTCAGATAAAATATAAGTGGGGGGCTGGGAAGGTGGCTCAGTGGTAGAGCACTTGCCTTGCATGCATGAGGCCCTGGGTTCGATTCCTCAGCACCGCATAAGTAGGACAAAAAAAGCCAGAAGTGGCGCTGTGGTTCAAGTGGTAGAGCACTAGCCTAGAGCTGAAGAGCTGAGGGATAGCGCCCAGGCCCACGACCGGACCGCCCCTCCCCCCCACACAAAAAAAAATATATATATAAATGGGTAACTTCAACACCTCACTTTCATCAAATAATAGATCAAATAACCAAGAGAAACTTGAGTATAAACTAAAACCAGGGCGAATGCACTAAACAGACATCTACACAATATTCCATGCAACATATGAATAAAACACATTCTTCTCAGCAGCTCATGGAACTTTTTCCAAAATAATCATATTTTAGGCCATAAAAAAAGTCTTAACAAATACCAGAAAACTGTAATCACTTCCTGTATATCAGATAATAGAATAAAATTAGATATCAAAGCAAAAAAAAAACTACAAACACATAGAGATTGAATACATTTTTGAATGATCAATAAGGTACTGAAAAAAAAAATCCTGCCTCGCAGGAGGCTGAGATCTGAAGATAGTGGTTTGAAGCCAACCCAGCCAGAAAAGTCTATGGGACTCTTATCTGAAATTAACCATCAGAAAGCCAGAAGTAGACCTAAGGCTCAAATGATAGTACTTTCAGCTTTGAACAAAAAACTAAGGGATAGTGGCCAGGCCTTGAGTTTAATCCCTAATACTTATGCATATACACAAAAAAGGAGGAAATTTAAGAATTTTTATATGAAAATGAAAATAAAAATAAACTTACAAGAGCTATGTGGTGATACAAAATGTCTACATTTTAAAATCAACCTAATGACGCACCTTTAACTCTTACAAAACCAAGAATAAATCATAATCAAAACCAGAAGATGGAAAAAAGAGCAAAAGTTAGTGAAATGGAGAGTAAAATAACAAAACAAAGAATCAATGAAACAAAGAATTGTTCTCTTTGAAAAGATAACCAAGACTGACAAACTCTTAACCAAACTAACCCAAAGAGATAGAAAACTCAAATAAATTAAAATTTAGAGATGAAAAGAGGAATATTACAGCTACCACCCTTGAAATTCAGAGGATCAACAGAATATTTTGAAAGCTTATATTCCAATAAGCTGCAAATCTAGTAGAAATGGATAAATTTCTAGACACATAGGACATACTAAAATTGGACCAAGAGGTTATAAACTACTTACACAGATCTATAATGAGTACTGAGTTTGCAGTAGTCTCTTAACAAAGAAGAGCTCAGGACTGGATGGATTCTTGGCTAAATTCTGCCAAACTTTCAAAGAATACCACAGCTCCACAAATTACCCACAAAACAAAAAGGGAAGGAATATTATAACTCAATCTAAAACCAAATAATGTGTAACAAAATGAAAACCATAGATCAGTTTCCTTATGAACACAGATAAAAAAAGTTTCAATGAAATACATGCAAATAAAATTCAATAAAAAGATCATACAACATGATCAAGGTAGTTTTATTTCAAGGGTGCAAGGATGGTTCAACTTATGCAAATGAATAAATGTAATATGGTATATAAAATCATCAATAAAAATCACAGGATCATTGTAATCAATGCAAAAAAATCTTTGATAGGGCTGGGAAGATGGCTCAGTGGTGGAGCGCTTGCCTTGCATGCATGAGGCCCTGGGTTCGATTCCCCAGCACCACATAAGCAAAAAGAAAAAAAGCCAGAGGTGGCACTGTGGCTCAAGTGGTAGAGTGCTAGCCTTGAGCTGAAGAGCTGAGGGA
>NW_012267227.1:239577-272948 GCF_000151885.1 Dipodomys ordii
AAAAAAAAAAAGAAAAAAAGGAAAAGAAAAAGAAAAAAAATCTTTGATAAAACTCAGTATTCTTTCATGATGCAACTCCTGAAGAAACTCGGAAGAGAAGGACCATATGTCTATATAAGGAAAGTTAAATACAGCAAACCTATAATCAACAATGTAAAAAATGAAAAACAAAGTATTTCCTCTATAACTACCAATGAGAAAAGGATCATCTGAGTGATGAATGGGTCACTGATCATTCTCTCTGTCCATTCAATTATATAATGCTTGAATTTTTAGCTAGAACAGGAAGGCAAAAGAAACAAAGGTATATTAATGTGAAAGGATGTCACAATATTCCTATTTGTAGATGATATGATCCTGTACTTAAAAGAGCCAAAGTCTCAACCAGAAAGCTCTTAGAAATGATAAAATTTTCAACAAAGTATTAGAATATGAAAATCAACAAACAAAAAAATCGGTACCTTTTCTTTATATTAACAATGAACAAGCTGAGAAAGAAATCAGGAAAATAATTCCATTTGCAATTATAGCTTCAAGAGCAAAAAACACTAGAGAACACTTAAATGAAGAGGTCAAAGACCTCTACAATAAAAAACTACAACACTGAGAAAAGAAATAGAAAAAGACACTAGAAAATAATACCAAAAGAAATCTTCATAGAACCAAAAAAAAATCCTGAAATTTATATAACAAAAGACTCAGAACAGCCAAAGTAATCCTGAGTAAAAAGAGCAAAATGCTTGCTGGGCACTGTAGCTCAATCCTATAATTCTAGCTAATCTAAAGGCAGAGATCAAGGGGATTGAAATTTGAGGTCACTTCAGGAGAATAATTTTGGAGACCTTACCTCAACCAATAAAAAATCGGATGGGATGGTTTCATGCCTGTCATCCTAGATATTCTGGAAATATAACTATGAGAATTATTGACTAGAATGGCCCAGGCACAAGAGATCCTATTTGAAAATAATTAAAGCAAAAGAGGTTCTGGCACAACTCAAGTGCTAGAGCACATGTCTAGCAAGAAGAGTAAGGCCCATGAAAAGAGAGAGAGAAGAGGCAATGGTGGAAAGTATCACAATTCCTAACTTCAAATTACATTACAGAACCACAGTATCAAAAAGAGCATGGTGTTTGGCACACAAAAAATATATACACAGTCGGGCACTAGCAGTTCACATCTATAATCCTAGCTACTCAAGAGGCTGAGATCTGAGGATTAAGGTTCAAAGCCAGCCCAAGAGGGAAAGTTTGTGAGACTCTTAACTCCAATTAACCACCAGAAAACTGGAAGTAGAGCTCTGGATCCAAGTTGTAGAGTACTAGCCTTGAGCAAAAGAGCCCCAGGCCCTGAGGTCAAGCCCCAAAAGAGGAAAGGGAAAGGGAGAGGGAGAGGAAGAGGAAGAGGAAGAGGAAGAGGAAGAGGGAGAAAGGAAAGGGAGAGGGAAAGGGAAAGGAAGAGGGAGGGGCGAGGGAGAGGGAGAGGAGCGCAAATGGAATAGAATAACAGGCCTAGAAATAAGTGCATACATGTACAGCCATTATGACTTTTGATAAAAATGCCAAAAATTATGTTTGAGACAATATAACCACTTTCAAATGGTGCTAGAAAAATTCCATGTGTAGAAACTGAATCCCTCTCAGCCTATACAATAAAAACCAATTCCAAATGGATCACAGGTATCAATGTTAAATCAGACTACTAAGCAAAAACACTTCAAGATATAGGCATAGGCAGGGATTTTCTAAATAAGAACACAACAGTTCAGAGAACAAGCTCAAAACTAACAAATGCTTCAGATTAAAAACCTCCATATCAAGGAAACAATTATCAAGAGTCATAAGGCAGACTACAGAATAGGAGCAAATCTTTGCCAACTATTTATTAAATAAAGGCTCAATAGCCAGAATATACAAAGACCTAGAATATTAAACACTAAATAAGCAAATAACCTAATGAATAAATGGGCAAATAAAACATTTTCAAAAGACATACAAATGGCCACTATATACATGAAGAAGTGTTCAACATCTTTAGCCACAGAGAAAATGCAAATCAAAGCTATATTGAGTAAGATTCCATCCTATTCAGACAGAATAGCCATCATCAAGAAATGTCAGCAAGGTGTCAGGGTATACACTGTTGCTGGAATGTACATTAGTTCCAGGTATGAAGTAAATCAGAATGAAAGTTTATCAAGAACCTAAAAATACAACTACCATGTGGTCCTGCTGTTCTACTCCTGGACACAGGCTCTAAGGATTGAGGTTGGAAGCCACCCCAGCAAACAAATCCAAGAGACTTTTTTTAATGTGTATGGGGGTGGGGGTTGAATTGGGGTAATGGAGTTTGAAATCAAGATCTGGGTGCTGTCCACGTAAGTACTCTACCTCTTGAGCCACAACTCCACTTCCACCTTTTTTGGTGTTTAATTGAAAATAAAGTCTCCATTACTCTCCTTCTCAGGCTTGACCTCTACTAGAACTAATGTATTATATATTTACTATAAGACCAGTTATAAATGTTGGCTCACTACAGTGCATGAATAAATTGTTTTAGTATCATACTAAGAATTCCTACTAGGAGCTAAGTAGATATATTTTTAAATATTGCCTCCTTTTCTCTTTTATTTTCTGTGCCAGTTCTGGGGCTTCAATTCAGGTATGGGCATTGTCCCTTAGTTTTTTTTGGTCAAGGATGGCAATCTACCACTTGAGCCATACCTCCATTTCGGGCTTTTTACTGGTTAACCAGAGATAAAGACTCTCTGAGATTTGGCTACCTATGATGACTTCAGACTGTGTTTCTCAAATCTCAGCCTCCTGAGTAGTCAATATTACAGGCCTGAACCCCTGGCACCCAATTTGTTCTTTGTTCTTTAGGGCTTTTTGTGTGTGTGTGTTGGTCATGGAGCTTGAACTCTGGGTTTGGGCACTGTCCCTCAGCTCTTCAGCTCAAGGCTAGCACTCTACCACTTTGAGCCACAGCACCAATTCCGGTTTTCTGCTGGTTTATTGGAGATAAGAGTCTCACAGCCTTTCCTGCATGAGCTGGCTTTGAACTGTGATCCTCAGGTCTCAGCCTCACGAGTAGCTAGGATTATAGGTGTGAGCCACTGGCACCTGGCTAGGGCTTTTTTAACATTAGCATTTATTAGTTATACAAGGTAAATTTCACAGTGGCATTTTAATGGATTGATCATATAAAATATAAAGACTGCCTGAGTGCAAAAGAGTGAAAAATAATCAGAATACCATCATTTGCACTGATAGCACTCCTAGAAATCTGTATTACTGCCACAATATTCAAATCAAGAATGATCTAATAAAACAGAATGAATAAAAAATATAGGAGGAAGAAAGAACTCCAAAGAAAACTAAACACATCTTGGCAAAACAGCTGTGTTGAAAAACAATTTCTTATCTTGCAATTAAGAACTGATTTCTTTCTAAAACACACAGGACATTGGGTTAATAGATTTCTTTAAAAGAAAATCTGTTTTGGCTATTGAAACATTAGAAGAAGAGAACATCTGTTTTGCAAGTAAAGACAGATTGCATGCAAGAATCAAATATCAAGTCACCAAATAGACTAGTATTTAATCTCTTCTATTTAAATTTTCAATAAAAGTAAATGAAGTTACATTCTTGAAATTATAGCTCAGCTATAAATGTTTAACACCAGGAATCTCTAACAGTGAGATGATTTCCAAGAATAAAGGATACAACTCTTAGTGTATTTTAATCATTTTTAATCGACATCTATATCAAAATCAGGTTTTATAGCACTCTCTATTCCAGAAGTAATTTTTAAAATACTGAAAAGTGAAAGCTTACCATCCATGAATTCTGTACATATTGAAATCCTGTTTTCTACAAAAAATGCCCCATAAAATCCTATGATATATGATGAGTCACACTGCAACAAAAATAAGACAAAAGGTAGTTAGAAACCTGAAAGCCAACATGCCCCACTGTTTTACAAGTGAAAGTGACCAGGGAAAAATTACCTTGTAAAGAATTTCCAATTCAGACATAATTTGTTTCTGAAGTTCCAGTGTAATGTCTAATAGTATAACCTAAATATAGAAAAGCGTTAATATATTTATCCACTTGCAAGTCAAATATGGTATAATTATTATAAAATATAAGAATTAAAACAAGGTAGTGCCTTTATTCATTCCCTCCCTCTCCCCACTACCATAATCTGCAGTAACATAAATTGTTTCCACCTGTGTCTGAGCCTTTATATTGGGGGAGGTGGCACAGAATTGATTGATGTGACCACAGAAAAGGCCAGGTCTCAAAGGTCAGCATTAATGGCTTTAAAAGTCAGTCAAGTTATAATACTCTTTATTTTATGCACTCTATTTAGTCCACACTGGGTTATTTTCAGGAAAAGAAGGTACAGATGGTCCTCAAACTATTCCAAACAGAACTGCCTTGTGATTCAGACATTAGCAGATAAGCAGAGAAGATAAGTTCAAATAATATTTTCAATATGATTTTTAGTTATTTGTGAAAAAAAGTTTAAAAGCACATCATATTTTTTTATCCCAGATGGTAATGTTTCTTTACAAACATTACTGACTTGAGCCATATCTATACCATCAGCTTTTTGCTGGTTAACTGGAGATGAGTCTTTCAATTTTTTCTGTCTGGGTGGGATTCAAACCTTGATTCTCAAATCTTAGCTTCCCAAGTAGCTAGGATTACAGGTGTGAGCCACAGGCCTTGGGCTCTAAGTCCCTTCTTTTAGAAATGAGGGCAGCAAGGTTTCTTTACAGAAAGCCACACTTCATGGCAGGGCAGAGCCTCCTCTTGTCTGCTGTGCTTTTCCAGTACTTCTTGATAGTTTTGTTTCTCTTTAAAATATCAGTCATTGGGCTGGATTTGTATCACAAAAACATAAAAGCATGTTATAAAGTTAACCTAGGATAAACTCTAGCTATTTTAAACCTGTTTTTAAGGGATGGGGAAATTGAACTGAGGTCCTTAGGCACGCTAAGCTCTATCCTCAGCTCCAATGTTTACCCATTAAAAAGATCCTGTCATTGTTCTATATTTACTGAGAGCTTCAGTGAAACCAACTCAAGGAAAATTTCTTATTTTAAAAAGGCAGTAATGGAATACAGTTTTTGAATGTTGTGGCAGTTTCTGACTCTAGCATTTTTAGTTAAAAACTTAGCACTCAAGGTTATCATGACAGCAGTAATATACTTCCCAACACTCAATGACACTTGTATAAAGACTATATGTATTCATATAGAAGCCAAAACATAATCTAGGAATTATATAAACTGATAGTTTCTGGAAAGAAAATGATCATTTGAGGGAGGTGGTAAAAAGAGATTGAAAAATACTGCTAATTTCTAACTAGACTTTAAGTGTGATACAAAACAACCAAGAAATACTTAAAATATGCCTCTCCGTCGATAGTCATTAGATAGCAATGTTCACTTACATTTTTGTTCCTGTATAAAACTTAGTAACAAAATTAATTCATCTAATATTTTAATTCTATGCCATAAAATAACACTATGTCAAATACATGTAATCTTTTACCCTAAAATATTCTGCTGAATGGATACTGATCTTAGGGCAGTATAGTTCTCAATCCAGACCTAACATTCAGATCTAACGCACTTTAAAAAATTCCCAATGAAAGACTGAGCACCAATGGCTCATGCCTGTAATCTAAGCTACTCAGCAGGCTGAGATCTAAGGATCATGGTTCGAAGCCAGCTTGGGCAGAAAAGTCCATGAGATTCTTATCTCTGATTAACCACTGAAAAGCGTGAAGTGGAGCTGTTGCTCAAGGTAGCATGCTAGCAAAAAGTTCAAGGACAGCGCCTAGGCCCTTATTTCAAGCCCAGGACAAGCATGCACCAACACACAAACACACAAACATACAAGCACACACAAATGAAGGACTAGAGTCATGGTCCAGTATTACAGTGCTTGCCTAATAAGCTTGAGGCATTGAGTTCAATCACCAGTACCAAAACAAAAACAAAAATTCTGAATACACGGGACTTGTCCCAAAATAATGTACTTGGCTGTATCTTAGTATTAGCTTACCTGATGATTCCTAGCCCACAGTAAAGAACCATTTATTTAAGGATCAAAATGTCATTTATGCAGTGTTAATATGACTAGTAAAATATATGTCTAGGCCCTCAAACTAGAAATAACAGGACTTGGGCTGAGAAAGTGGCTAAGTGGTAGAGCGCTTGCCTTGCATGCCTGAGGCCCTGGGTTCGATTCCTCAGCACCACATAAGCAAAAAGAAAAAAGCCGGAAGTGGCGCTGTAGCTCAAGTGGTAGAGCGCTAGCGTTGAGCTGAAGAGCTGAGGGACAGCGCCCAGACCCAGAGTTCAGGCCCCATGACCAGACCAAAAAAAAAAAAAAAAGAAAAGAAATAACAGGACTTCACATGGCTGGCTAACACCTTGTATTGAGGCCAAAACTATTGAGACCATATCATTCCCTTGATCAAAACCACTTAACTGAGTTCCCATGACCTACCGATAAAATGCTAAAACTCTAGCATGACATTTAAAGTTCAGCCACAACCTAGTTCAACTCATTATTCTAACTCCTTCCACTACCACCATAACCCACTCCTCCATGAACCCAGGTAATTTTCCTGTTCTGTACATGTGCCTTGTGCATCTCTTCACCTCCTGTCTCTGCTCCTGCCATTCCCTGTGCTTCTTTGCTCCACTCCACAGTCATTGTGTGACCATTAAGACTCAGATTGAATTCCTTCCTCAACACCTCCGAAAACTCATCAGAATTCATCTCTAGCTCTGGCTCTTAATACTTCTCGTTATCACATTCTGCTTTCAACACTCACCTAAAAATAGCAGCCTCAAGTGTCCAGGGTGGGAGCTG
The DNA here is from genome assembly GCF_000151885.1 of Dipodomys ordii. Taxonomy (NCBI): domain Eukaryota; kingdom Metazoa; phylum Chordata; class Mammalia; order Rodentia; family Heteromyidae; genus Dipodomys; species Dipodomys ordii. The sequence goes on from NW_012267227.1 coordinate 246,474, forward strand.
ACCCTCAAGGGCAGGAAATGAATCTCATGTATACTTTATTCCTCAGCCACCAGAACAAGAACTTAGTATAGCACCCACTAAGTGACATGGAATTTAATTAAAATTCTCCTTGCAATAAACTTCTAAGCAAACTTTGTAGATACATTGCTATATTAAACAAACTTCTAAATAAACTATTTCTAGACACAGCAATTGCTACACTAAATTTAAAATCAAAGGCATAAACACCAAAACAAACACAAGTGCCACACTGACCTACAATAGAGAGAAGAAAATCCTATTTGTGGAGCTAAGCCATTGTACTGTAGACAGTTTGGGTCATTCTTGGTATGTGCTACAGTCTAGAATAGATATTTGGTAATGGTGGAAAATGAAATAAACTAATTCCTGGAAGCTTAAGAAGGAAAGCAAAATCCATTTTAAGGTAACTCCAGTCCAGTGCTCTCCATTTTCTGAGAGACTTAGCACTGAGGGTGAAAGGTTAATTTCCCTTCTCCTGGGCATTCTCTGGAGTGAGCTTTAAACTGCTAAAAATAAACAACACCAATTTTCATTCTTTGAAGGCAATGGAGAAAAGAACAGCAAATGATAATTTTCCTTTTGAAATACAAGGTAAGTATGGATCTTCCTGCCTCCTTCCCCAAACCATTCCCCTAACAAGAATCTGAATATGAAGCCGTTCCTGGAGAAAGGGTTAAATGAGAAACTAAAATACCTGAGTGTGTTTCCCCTGCTCTCTACTCCACCTCCAGGACAAATAAGCATGAGTTGTCAAGTTAAATACAAGCAGTCAAGTGACTGAATTATAATTTACTCTGTGCTCAATTTAAATTAGTGTGAGGCTATTAAAATATACAGTATAAATACGGCAATTCATCACAAGCTGTCATGGATGACTTCATTTATTTGCTGGAGTGGCATACGCGCCACTAAAGGGAAGGAGAACAAAATCACAGGTCAAATTAAGCCGCTATTCTGTTTTAATTCACTTATTTAATCTGTGGCGACATAATTGTCTTTTACAGTATGTACAACTCAGGAAGGAAATTTGGGAGGATTACAGTCAGTATACAAATGATTAATCAAATGGTCCATTTAAATGCTAGTTTAGAAGCAGCAGAAACCCAAAGCAGTCAAAGAATGATAATCAGCACATGCTATGTATACTGCGTAAGAAATTTTCTATTACAGGGATTCTTTTCCCAATTAGAAGACAAACAATACCAGGAAATCTATTAAATCTTTCAAGCATTACTATGTGAAACATTTTATAGAATACACTAATAGTTCTAAAAGGTTCTATGTGTAAGATGGCTAACAGTAATTTTGTTTTCTGCTCTACTTATTTGCAATTGTCTTGCCTACCTACAGCAAACAAACAAAAAACTAGTTAGAAACACATTTCAGAAGTTACACAGGCTACTGTCTATTGGTTATCTTTAACGTGTGACTTGCATTATTTTCAAAATGCTCTCTGAAGCCAAAACTTTTCTAAAGTCCATGATATAAAATAAAAAGTCAAAGTGCCTTTATTTTCACAAAATTCAGGTTCCTGTAAAAATACCTGAATGATCTCTGCCACCGCTGAAGTCTGAAAAAGGAAACACTAGATAACTTTTTGTCCAGAAAAAAGGAAATATTTTAAAATATGCAAAAATTAAAAATATTCTGGATAGGAATAGAAAGTAAAAGCTTTTCAAGGACCATCATCTAATTATTCCCAAAGACATTGTAAGTGTAGTCCAACTGACCAGTGTGCTTGGGAAATTAAACCTCCCTCACAGTCTGCAAGTGATTCTGGTTAGAAAGGACTGTGATTTGCTGCTCTTCACAAGCCCTCGGTGAGGCAGCCCTGTTTCACAGTTGGGGTCATTAAGAGGTTCAAGTGACATGCTTGAAGTCACACTAAAGTCAGGAGGGGGTCAAGAAAAGAACAAATGTGCTTCTAACTCTGAACCTCCCCATTTCACCCTTTAACATAGGAAAAGCTAAAAAAAAAAAAATACTATGGGGAGAGCAATGATCCATTCAAAGAACACTAGGATATTCCATATGTTGCTAAACCTGCTTCAAGATGTTACTTCAAAAGATAAATGAATGAACTAAATAATCAGTCAATCAATAAATGGTATGTCAAACATGCATTACCTGTGGTACTTAGTTTATATGTAAAGCTCTAAAGGAATCTCTAAGTAGGGCAAGATAAGAGATTTAAATATAAAAGGAAAAATATGTAAATTGACAGTAAAATGCAAGATGGTATACAGTAATACCCTTTAAGAGTCACATACAGAGAATTCCAGAAAGGTGACAAATAGAGAATATGTAACATTCTATGTTTAGGCATGCTAATTAGAGAGGAACATATGAATTAAACTGCTGAAATGAGAATGGACCCAAATTCAGATGGGCCAACTAGCTCAAGTTCAAAGCAGCACAGGATTTGGACATATCTGACAATGTAGTAAAAATAGACTTCTCACATCCTGTGAAGGATCCTGAATTCTGCCTCTTAGAAGTTTTCAGTTTATTTGGGAAAATAATGTGGAGCCTTTGAAGACTTTTGAGAGAAGGAGAGACGTGAATAGAAAGTATGCTTTAGGGAGCTAAATAGGTAGGACCCTGGGGAAGTTATTTAACTTCTCCGTGCCACAGGTTATTTAACTTCTCTGTGTCAGAGGTCCTGCATCAATAACAGTAACAAAAGCCATTGTGTTAAAGGGGGGAAATACATGTCAAGTACTCAGGATAGTAGAAATCATAAATAAACCACCGCTTCTATTTACTGAGAGAAGAGTTCAAAAATTGGTCAATACATCTGACAAGAAGCAAAAACAAGCATCTGGATCAGAGTAGTGACAAGAGAGAGATACCAAAAACAAGCAAAACAACCAACACAAAGCAGATAAACCAATAGGCCTCCAGATACTGGGCATTAGCCAGAAAAGGAAAGTAATCTTTGAGATGAACCCTGTAGTTGCCCATCTTGCTGACCTGAGACCGTTTTCAGATACTAATGCAGGAAAAAAACTGGAAGTGGAACTATGGCTCAAATGGTAAAGTGCTAGCCTTGAGCACAAAGTTCAGGGATGGTGTCCAGACTGAGTTTAAGCCCTAGGATTCACACACACGCACACGCACACATGAGCGCGCGCGCGCACACACACACACACACTCTCTCTCTCTCTCTCTCTCTGGCTCAAATGGTAAAGTGCTAGCCTTGAGCACAAAGTTCAGGGATGGTGTCCAGACTGAGTTTAAGCCCTAGGATTCACACACACACACACACACACACACACACACACACACACACACACACATGGAGTCTTCTTAGAAGGAAGGAAATACTACTAACAGTTGGAAATTGAAATCAAACACAGGAATGAAAAACAGTGGATCTGGTAAATTCATAAATACAGTATCTATCTTTTCTTATTTTTAAGAGTCCTTAAGAGATAAATCCCTAAACAAAAATAACCACTTTAGAGTCTGTAAAAACTATGACAACAAAAAGGCCAGAAAGAGGGAAATGAGAATATACTACTGTGAGGTTCTTAGGCTACAGATAAAGAAGTATATTATTATTTATTATTTAGAGAGGAACTTTGGTAAGTTTAAAATGCATGTTATAAACTCTAGAAAAACTACCAAAAACATGGAGAGGACAACAGGAAGCCAGCCAGAATAAAAAGCAAGGAACAGCCAGGCACCAGTGACTCATGCCTGTAATCCTAACTACTCAGGAGGCTGGGATCTGAGGACTGAGGTTCAAAGCAGCCCAGGTAGGAAAGTCCTGAGACTCTTACCTCCAATAAACTACTCAGAAAAAGCTGGCTCAAGTGGTATAGTACTAGCCTTGAGCACAGAGAGGCTTAGAGAAAGAGACTATGCCCTGAGTTCAAGCCCCAGGTCTCGCAGGAAAAAAAAAAAAAGAGCAAGGAGCAAAGTGATCAATTTAAAACCAACCATATCAATAATCATATGGAATGTAAATAATCCTAACAGCACAATAAAAAAAAGCAACGATCAGCTAGTCTCTAGTAGCTCACGCCTACAATTGTAGACACTCCAGAGGCTGAGAATTGGGGATCATAGTTAGAAGTCAGCCAGGGCTGGAAAGTCTTTGCAACTCTTCTCTCCAATTAACAACTAAAAAGCCAGAGTGGAGGTTCAGTGTCATCCTTAAGCTGAACAAGTTAAGGGACATTGCCCAGTATCTGTGATCAGGCCAAAGTACACAGATACACAAAAGCAGAGATCATCAGATTAGATTATAAATGAAGACCATAAGTATATGCTATCTACAAGAAATTCACTTCAAAAATAGGTTGAAAAACTAGGTTGAAAGTAAAAGGTTAATACCAGTCAAAATATAGCCGGAGTGGTGGTATTAATATCAGACATTGTAAATTTCAGAGCTAAGTATCTTGCTATGGATAAAGAAGGTTACTTCTTAATGATAGACATGAATTTGTCAAAGAGACACAATATATGTACATCTAATAGCATATCTTCAACAAACATGAAATAAAAGATGACAGAAGAATAAGAAAAAATAAGCCAGGTGCCGGTGGCTCACACCTGTAATCCTAACTACTCAGGAGGCTGAGATCTGAGAATCACAGTTCCAAGCCAGCCTAGGCAGGAAAGTTCATGAGACTCTTATCTCCGATTAACTACCAGAAAACTGGAAGTGGCACTGTGGCTCAAGTGGTAGAGCACTCGCCTTGAGCTGAAGAGCTGAGGGACAGTGCCCATGCCCAGAGATCAAGCCCATGACCAAAAAAAAAAAAAGGATAAGAAAAAATAAACAAAGCTATAATTATTGTTAGGATTTCAATACCCCTCTTCCAATAATTGATATAAGTAGGGAAATAAATTAGTAAAGATACAAATTTGAATAACTTTATCTAATTGAAGATTATGTAACATCCTCTATATTCATAGTTATATATTCTTTTCATGTGCATAGGGAACGTTTACAAAACTAGATATTTTGAGCAATAAAACAAATTTAAAATACCCCAATGATTAAAAAATGTTATTTGACCACAATAGAACGACAGAAAGATACCTGGAAAATCTCTAAGTATTTGGAAACTAAATAACAAACTTCCCAGAATTAATTAACACTCTTCCTATTTTGAAAACATGATATGTTTTCAGTCATTATAACTACTATGTAACCTACATGGGTTTTTCATTGGTTACCAAACTTGGGGATAAATAAAAACCTTCAATACAGTAGTTATAGCTAATCATCTATCATTCATTTCTTTGGGTCAGTTTGAGTACTTTGTACATGATTTTATAAAATCTAAGGATGCAAAATGAATACAATACAGCCCTTGCTCTAAAGATAAGTTTAACAATTGAGTCTAACAAACTGTACATTTGCTTTATTTATTTTTAAATTTTTTATTTTTTGCCAGTCCTGGGACTTGAACTCAGGGCTTGGGCACTGTCCCTAAGCTTCTTTTGCTCAAGGCTAAGATTCTACAGTTTGAGCCACAGAACCACTTCTGGATTTTTCTGTTTATGTGGTGCTGAAGAATCGAACCCAGGGCTTCATGCACACTAGGCAAGCACTCTATCAATAAGCCACATTCCCAGCCCTAAACTACATATTTGTAAACTCCAATAATTTTCATTTACTAAAGGTCTCTGACAGCTACTTTGTAAAATGTCATCATTAAGGATCACTACTATAATCTCAGCTATTCAGGACACAGAGATCAAAATGTTCAGGTTCAATGTTAGCCTAGGGAAAACATTAGCAAAACCAACAAACAAGCCAGGTATGTGGAGCATCCTTACAGTAATCTCAGCTACACAAGAGGCTGGGGTGTACACAGGAGGATCCTGGTCCAAGAGCAGTCCTGGAGGGGTAGGGGTTGGGAAAGTGAGGCCTTATCTGAAAAATAACTCAAAGCAAAAATGGACCAGGGATGTGACCAAAGTGTAGAATTCCTACCTAGCAACAAGCACCAGATGCTGAGTTCAAACTCTAACATCATCAAACAAATTAAAAAACTTTATTCCCATCCAGAACCAGCGGTTGGCCTCTTGCCATTCCAACTAAGTAACTGTGCCCAAAATTTTAATGTTAGCCTATATTAAATATAATTCAGAATATAAGAAGAAAAATTATAAGGCCAAATAATGACAGGTTTGGGGGTGATTTATGGCAGTGCTTCTGTGTCTCAGGATAATAATCTGAATTTGATGCATCAGCATCATGCTAAGACTTTTTTTTGTTTTTGTTTTTGGTCAGTTGGGGGGGCTTGAACTCAGGGCCTGGGCACTGTCTCTGAGCTTTTTTGCTCAAGATTAGTGCTCTACCACTTTGAACCACAGCTCTATTTTCAGTTTTCTGACAGTTAATTGGAGGTAAGAGTCTCACAGACTTTCCTGTCTAGAGTGGCTTTGAACTGTGATCCCCTGACCTTGGCCTCCTGAGTAGCTAGGATAACAAGTATGAGCCACCAGCACTTTGTATGCTAAGACTTCTGACATATTAAAGGAACAAATAAATGAACTGGTAGAAAAATGGTGCTCAAGCAGGTGAGTGCATTCTATTACCAAAAAGGGAGCTTGGGCGGTACAAAAAAGATAATCCAGTGCCAAAATGGTACAACAGAGGCTCACTGGGTCAGACAGTGTGGTCCCCACAATGCCATCCTTGGGAATTCTGTTTGCTCTTCTGTGAAGTGTGGGGGCTATAGCAAATGACCTCCAAGGAGTCTTTTGCAAGCTTATACTTCTGTGAACCTAGCTTGGCTGCAGTATCAAAGAAAGCATCCCAAGGGAGAGTTCTGTTGTTCCTCCTCATCACAAGTTACCTAAGTTATTAAAATCAGACCTCAAGAAGACATATAGTATGTTCTATATGAGGTGTGATATGGAAAAGAACTCTAGACTGCAACCAGGTCTCATCCTTACCTTTACAATCAATCACAACCTAACTGCTCTGATTTTTAAGTTTCCTGAAGATAAAAGATGCCGAGACTATAAACTACATATTAGGAAAAAGACCAATTTCTGATGTGGACATGTTACAAAGGCAACTTTGAGATCAATCTTAAAAGCAAAGGTGGTAATATGTAAAGGCTTCACACAGAGTTCGATAGACTTTGTTTTAAAAATTAGCCTTACTTCTTTCTAACTCTCTGGCCTTGAATATTTCAGCCTTCTGAGTATTAGTTTCTTTGAATCTAAAACAGAATTCTTTGTAGTTTTAAGGATTAAAGACAGTTATACAACAGCTAGCATAATACCTGGCAAAACCTAGTCACTCCAATAGAGAGAGAGAGAGAGAGATAATAGAGATAGGTAGGTAGGTAGGTAGGTAGGTAGGTAGATAGATAGGTAGGTAGGTAGGTAGATAGACAGACAGACAGACAGACAGACAGACAGACAGAGATAGAGGCTATCACTCAAAATAAATAAATAAAAGACCCAAAAACTGGAGATAAGGGATATCAGGAAGTCACAGACTGGTAATTCAGTCTGCAATGACAGGTAGAAGCTAATCAGAGAGGGCCTGACCAGTTTGTTAGCTAAGAATGTAGTGTTGAAAGCACTAGTTCTGTGGAGTTAGCACTGAAAGGTTGTCAAAGACTGAGTCAGAGGTGGGATTCAGAACAATCTATTAGGGAAACTTGAAATTTAAAATGATGGCGGATATCAAGCACCAACAGCCAGCAGCAAGGATTAAATTCAAAGTGATATGACAGGGCAGGGATCCTGAATTTTGTCACATGTTATAAACAACATGGCTACAAGTGAGGAGAATTTTATACAACTCCTTACAACACCTGCAGACTATGTTGCTAAACATGGTGCCTATTATTTCATAAGTAGACATTTTGGGCTTTTTTTTAGTGGGGGGGGCACTATTATCCTGGGCACTGTTGCTAAGCTTTGTTTCTCAAGACTACCACTTAGGCCAAAGCTCCACTTCCAGCTTTTTGTGGTTAATTGAAGGTAAGAGCCTCAGACTTTTCTTTCCCTGGGCTGGCTTGGAACCTCAATTCTCAGATCTCAGTCTCCTGAGTAGTTAGGATTATAAGCATGAGGCCTAACTTCTTTGGCTTTTTTAATGTATACAGCTGAGGACAAAGTTGACAGAAGACAATTTCAGTGTCAGATGTATGATCTGACTTCTCTATTCTGTGGCAGAGTAAATATTTCACAGAAGAAAAAGACAGAAAGTACAGTAAGAAAATTATTTTATAAGTCCAGGTGGGAGGTACTAGGAACTAGATTCAAGGCCATGGCCATGGGGATAAAAATAGCAAATGAAAAATGGAGGTACTTTGGGAAAATATTCTAATAGGATATGAAGATTTACAGGCTGTGATAGATAAAGGAGAGATAAGGAAAACATGACTACTAAGATTTTTGTGCTTCATGATCAAGTCTCTGCCACTCCACATAGACCACAAAAAGTTTTGTCTTTTCAATTAGAAGAGCTACAATGTGTGTGGCTTACAAGTGGACACTAGTAATACACTGAAAATATGTACAGGCTCCTCTGTATCACCACAGGGCTACAGCTTACTTGACCTACCATCTGAACTTTAAACTATGCCATCAACTCTTTGATACAGAAGAAAACAGTGAGCATCAGAAATTTCATAAACTGTATTAAGTGCTTACCTTTACAGCTAATATTTTCCCACTCGGGACATGATAGGCTCTATAGAAAGGGGAAAAAAAAGTTACTTGAGATCATTAAACAAACTGTAAAATAGTTAAGAAGCTGTCAACTAAATATTTCTTCAGGATAGAAGACATAGATGGTTCTTTCAAAGAAAACTGTTTTTTTTAATTTTATTGTATTTTTATTGTAAAGATACTGTACAGAGGGGTTGCAGTTACATGAGTAAGGTAATGAGTACATTTCCTCTTGAGCATTGTTAACCCCCTCCTTTGTTTTTCCCCAGCCATCCTTTCCCTCCCCACCTCCCCATATCCACCTTTCCCCTCCCCTCTCAAAGTTGTAGAGTTCATTTTTAACATAGTATCTTGTACATCTCATTGTTACAATGGGTCAAACCTGTATCCTTGTTTCAGCATTTTATTATTTCCCTTCCCCTCACCAAATTAGAAAAATGTATATACAAGACGCAGGGTACCAGAATCAAATACAGTAAGAACAGGGGATCTACCATGGGGGAAGAGCATGTGAAAGAAACAAAAGAAATCATATAGTACATTATAAGTACATTAAAAATAACAGCAACAAAGATAAATCCTCTTGTGTCTCTATCTTGGGGTTCATTTTGCTTAGCACCATCTTATATGGTCATATGTGCATAGCTTTTGACTTTTTCTATTTGTCTGGTAAGGTTATCCTAGACGTATACCTGTTATTACAAATAAGGGAAACCATGGGACCTATGTTTCTCAAATCAAAGTTAATAATTTACATTTCTATGCAATGTAAATTCCATGCATTATTCCCATATTTTACAAAGTGGGTCATTGCATATTATTTTAAAATAACCCTCAGGTAATGCTATATTATTATAGATGAGGACTCTAAAGCACAGGAAAGTTCAATGGGTTGCCTAATTAGGCAAAGTGCATAGTGGAAGAATCAGAGCTCACCTTCCAGTCTTCTAACTCCAGATCCCTTACTACTCTGTGTGTGGGTGTGTGTGGGTGTCCCCTGAACAGTCCAAAGCTAAGCCATAACAGTACTGAGGTTTGACCTTACTCAGGACCTCACCCTTGTGAGGCAGTACCACTTGAACCACTCTACTAGTCTTATAATATAATGTCATATAAAAAAAATCATACTTACAAGGTTCAAGCATGTGACTTTAAATAAAGAGGCAAGTTCAAAGTATCAGCTGAGCAAAATTACTTAAATCAACTGATATGTATAGGTTCCATAATAGAGAACATGCCTGACTTAGCATGCATAGGCACTGAATTAGATCTCTAGCAATGAAAGGTAGAGGAGGAAAAAAGGGAAGGGGAGACAGAAGCAGAGAGAGAAGAGGAATACATTCATGAAAAAGTAAAAGAACAAGGTATACAGATATAAATAGCATGTTTTTGGATGAAATGTGGCCTTTTATGCATACTCTGTAGGAACTATACAGTCTGACCATTATCCAGAAACAAAATCTTGTATAACAACTTCAAAACAATCCATATAACAGAAACAATCAATATAATTGCAAGCCTATAAAAATATAAATACAAAAAAAATAGTTTGAAAGAACTGAATTTGCTCTATAAAGGTACCTACAAGGCTGGGAAGGTGGCTCAGTGGTAGAGCGCTTGCCTTGCATGCCTGAAGCCCTGGGTTCGATTCCTCAGCACCACATAGGCAAAAAGAAAGTAGCCGGAAAGTGGTACTGTGACTCAAGTGGTAGAGTGCTAGCCTTGAGCTGAAGAGCTGAGGGACAGCACCCAGGCCCAGAGTTCAGCCCCCATGACCGGACCCAAAAAAAAAAAAAAGGTACTCACAAAAGGAGATGTGAGCAGGTTAAGGAGGATATAAAGGAACAAAAGTCAGCACTCCAGAAATTTCTCACTTGCCTAGTTTCAAAATGTATTTACAAGGATCAAAAGTCACTCATTTCTTAGAACAAAAGTAAAGGTAGTACATACATTCTATTATTACTAAAATGAGAAGATCATCTTCTCCTGTTGTGGCAAAAATTTTTGGTTCTTTTAAACTCTGAACAGCTTTACTGAGATTTACTTTACATATAACGTTTATTTGTTTTAAGGGTATGACTCAATGACATTTTAGCACATTTAGAGTTGAGAAATCACCAACAATTTTTATTTTCTTTTTTATTGTGAAAATACCATACAGAGGGGGTTACATGGGCAAGGTAAGGTAATGAGTACATTTCTTATCAAGCATTGTTGCCTCCTCCTTTGTTTCCCCTTCCCATCCCTTCCCATCCTACAGAAACAATGTAGCTATTAATAGTATACAAAGGAAACTAGGAAAGCATGCTCCCACACATGTATATGTTTTCCCATTTTTATTATCATTTATAACTTATAAAATAATAATAATTTATTCTTCTCTTCCTACTTGAGTGGACAAAGGTCAAGGCAATTATAGAAGGTAAGCTTAGTTTCTATTATATTAATTAATTGTATAGAAATTCAGGCTTTATTCATTGAAAGGAAAAGCAAACTATAAAGATTAGGTGACAGTTGGGCACTGGTAGCTTACACTGATGGTTGAGATCTGAAGATTGCAGTTCAAAGCCAGCCCAGGCAGACAAACCCAAAAGACTCTTCTCTCCAACTAACCAGCAAAAAGCCAAAAGTAAAGCTGGGCTCATGTGGCAGAAGATCAGCCTTGAGAAAAAATGCTGAGTGAGAGAAGCCCTGAGTTCAAGCCCTAGTGCTGATTAAATAAATGTTATATATACATATAAATATATTTTTTAGGGGACAATTGTTCACTTTACCAAGGCATTATTTTATCTAAAGATAAAAGCATGTAAAACCACAAACTATCTACCTCGTTAGTATATGTAAATATTATTTATAAAACTATTTTTTTCATTTTTTGTGGATGACATTTCATAAATACAACTCCTACACTACACTGATTTTAGAACGAACTACAATCTATGTAATATCAGACTTTTACAACACAAAGCAACATTCAGGTCACAAATTAATTCAAGATATACACAAAATATGATGACATATAAAGATATATACATATTTTTTCTTAATACCTGCTGAGAATTTGTTGGACTATGCTAGTTTAAAACATGAATTAAAAATTTTATTTTGTTCCATGTAAATACAAAGTAATATATGACTTAATAATTATTCTTTTTCCTTTATACCACAGATTTTTTTTCAAATAGTTGTATAAATATGTAAAGATTTGAAAGTTGCAAAAAAAAAAAAAAGAGCAGCATTTATACCAGGAACAATAAGCAACACCTGGACTTCTGAGCCCAGATGCAATGATAACCAAATGATAAGCAGATAGTCTAATACATAGACCATACTGGACAGCTTGGCAAGTTAATTAGCTTGTCAAGAAAGCAGATCTCTTTTCCAAAAGAAAGGTCTCCTATTTCCAAGTGAATTAAAAGGGGAGACTTGATGATTTAATTATGATGCACGATAATTCATCCGTGGAAGTTTGGGTTCGATTTCGGGCAATAAAGATGCTGTGGGGCTTGGTTTACAGTGCAATGACAGTACCAATTTAACATTTAATCATCAAAGAGAGGTGGCTAACAAAGACAATGCCAGGACCCAGTATGGCCTTGCACTTTACAAATGGCATTCTACCTGCAGAAAAGGAATTTGTTTACTTTCAAGGGATACTGCGTCTCAATTGGAGAGTGTGTCTCAAATGTCTTGACCTTCCTCAACACATTAACTGTAAAGTGATTAATGAAGTTTGAATGGAGACTCTGGTTACACCAAAAGACAACTATACAATGTTTTAATTAACAGCTAACACTTCAAATTAGTTTGTTGTTGCCACAGTAATTACCTGTTCCAAAGAGTGCACTGAGGAAGCATTTTTGTGAGATATTTTTAGTGCTTAATCCTTGAGTGTTCCATTTGGTTTGTGACTCGCACAGACTTCCTGGAAATAGTCCCAGCCCTTAAAACTGAGCACACACACCATAATACACTTTAAAATGCCAAAAGCTAGTAGACCAGTATACATTTTTAAATACTTGAAAAGACAGGCACAAGAGAACATTTACTATCTATACTTTCTTAGATTCTTTCCATTTTTCTTTTTCCTCTTTGGCAATGCTGGGGATTCAACCCTAGGTCTTACACATGCCAAACAAGTAAGTGCTCTATTATGAATTATATCCCCCCCCTCTTTCTTTTTTCCTTTGGGATAATAGGTTCTAGATAACTGAACAAAGACACTGGCATCAATCTTGACTCTCAGTACAGAGTAAGAGTTTACTGGGAAATTTTAAAATTTATTGCAGAAATATCCAAAAGCCAGGTTAAATACCTTGCCCAGGACTATATAATTACATAATTCCAGTTTGCCTAGACTAGAATCATGGCAGAATACAGTGTATTTTATGTTCTAGACCTAAAAGATATGTGTAAAAATGCTGTTTTCTTACCTGTATTCTAAGGCAGAAAAACACAGAACTAAACTGTATAAAAATATAGATTTGGGGCTGGGAAGGTGGCTCAGTGGTACCTTGCATGCATGAGTCTCTGGGTTCAATTCCCTAGCACCATTAAGCAAAAAGAAAAAAAGCCGGAAGTGGCGCTGTGGCTCAAGTGGTAGAACGCTAGCCTTGAGCTGAAGAGCTAAGGGACAGTGCCCAGGCCCAGAGTTCAGGCCCCATGACTGGACCGCCCTCCCCCCCAAAAATATTTATTTGTTTGTTTGTTTGTTTCAGTCAGCCTGCAATCACTGTCAATCTATCCTGAGAGGCAGAAGAACAGAGTGTGGGCTTTTTAGACATTTCCTGGTTTCAATTTCAACTCTGCCACTTCTTAACCAGGTGAAGAGTGACTGTTCCTGAATCTTACCATGTCTCACTTGTCTCAAGTCTGAAGTAGCAAAGTAGTTCCTACCTTACAGAGTTGTAAGGATTCAACAAGAGAATCCTGAGGAAAGGGTCTGGCATTCAGTAAGTATCCATTAAACACAAGAAAGCTAATAAGTTTTCCCAGTGAGTGGTTTATAAGTGAGACAAGATCTGTTAAGATGACTGCAAGAGCCAAACTACCTCTTTGCTTGAGAGTAGGCAATGTGAGCTATAATGAGTACCTAAGAAAGCCTTACTAAAAATCTAGCAAAAGTCAAAATATTTGGTGCTAGAAAAAACATAAATAATATTCCTTATATTGAACGAATATAAGACAAAGAATTTCCCTAACATTACCTTATCTGATCTTTTCTGCTTGACTCAGACAAATACTAAATATTGCAAATAAGGGAAACCATGGGACCTATGTTTCTTTGGGCCTGGCTTACTTCACTTAATATAATTTTTTCCAAGTCTTTCCATTTCCTAACAAATGGGGCAATGTCATTCTTTCTGATGGAGACATAGAATTCCATTGTGTATATATACCACATTTTCTTGATCCATTCATCTACTGAGGGACATCTTATTTGCAATATCTAGTATTTGTCTGAGTCAAGCAGAAAAGGTCAGATAAGGTGATGTTAGGGAAATGAACCCTAAGATATGTATTCAAATGTTTTTTTTTCTTTTTTGTTTCTAACACATTTATAAGATTATTTCTTTGTTGCTTTGTATGTCCCTCCCCCACAGCATAACCCCTGCTTTCACTGTATTTGATGTCGGTATAATTTGTGGAGGGGAAGGGGAAAAACAAATCGTTTAAATAGGGATACAGGTGGACCCATTGCAACAATGAGATGTACAGGTCGTTATGTCTAAAACGAACTTTACAAGTTTGGTGTGTGTGGGGGGGAGCGGGGAAAATTGGGCGGGGGGGGGGTGGGGGGGCTGGGAAGTGGAAGGGGAAACAAAGGAGGAGGCTACAATGCTTGATAAGAAATGTACTCATTATCTTGCCCATGTAATTGTAACCCCTCTGTACAGTATTTTCATAATAAAAAAAAGCTAAAAAAAAGACAAAAAATTAAGTCATCCGAAATATACCTACCACAATCCAAATCTTAGATTCTTACCAAGTCTGTCTCTCTTGTCTGTGATTACATGATTACATATACTCCACAGACTGGTGGGTTAAGTGTCACACACAGGTGTTCATCTCAGCAGAAGTACCACTTGACAATCATTACTAAATGAGAAAGTCAATGTTTCATTCTCCTTGGGTTAACAGAAACATAAAAGCTACCCTAGAAATATCTATACACTTTCTTTAAACATATATTCTTACAGACTTCTGAACATTCTTGAGGTCTCCTCTACTTTTTAGACTTTAGTTGCTCTGTTATAACTTAGCAGAAAACTGTTTTATGTGTTTGTGTTCCATACTGGGAAATTGGTATACCCATGTGTTAATCATCTTTCTATTCTTTACACTTACAACGAATGCTAGCTCTAGTAGGTATTCCATACATAAATATAATTTATAGTGTTTTACAAAATAATTCCATATACATTTAATTAATTAATCTTATGTGTCTGATATCTCACTGGTCTCTGCTCTGTCAATCTTGCCTGTATTTGGTCAATAGTGTGCACCATTGCACATAGTCTAGTTTAAGAGCCTTTGCTCCTGCTCTGGCTTGGCCTTTTTCCATCACTCCCTTCGGGTCTACTGTTCTTACATTTAAAAAAATAAATAAAAATAAAAATTAAGGCATTCTAGGCAGGGCACTTGTGACGCTTGCTTGTGATCCTAAGATTTAAGAATGAGGCTGAGAGCTGAAGTTCGTGGTGAAAAGCTAGCCCAGGCAGAGTCCATGAGATTCTTGTCTCCAATTAATCCCAAGAGCCAGAAATGGAGTTATGGTTCAAATGGCAGAGTTCTAGCCTTGAATAAATAACCTAAGGGACACACCCATACCAGAAGCATGCATACACACACAAAGACAAAGACACAGACACACACACACAGCACCTTTCTAGTCTCAGTTTAATCTTCATGGAATTATAAACATCAGTACAGTTAATTTATTATCTCTCTCACCACTAGAAAGGAAACTCCATAACATTTTATTTTTGTTTTGTCATTGCTAAATCTCTGGCATCTAAAACCATGATATTAAAAACCACAATGGGCACATTCTATGAGTATTGTTAAATAAGTGACTTTTCTTAATTACTATTGCTCTACTACCATCTCATTTCATAAACAATTGCTAAGTGAGTGAATGTTCTTGTTACAGACCTATTTTTGTTTTCCATTTTTCTTAGGACACAGTCCTGTTCACTTTTCTAGGAAATTGTCCATTCTATGTTCAAATGTAATATATCCTCTTAGAATGTATAATCTCTGTTCAGTATAGAATTATTCTCCTTTTATTCTTTTTTTCCCTTTTTGGTGCTGGTCCTGAGCTTTGGCCTGGGCACAGTCCCTGAGCTTTTGTGCTCAAGGTTAGTGTTCTACCATCACAGGAGCCATGGCTCCAGTTCCAGTTTTTTGTTTTTGTTTTTTTGCCAGTCCTGGGCCTTGAACTCTGGGCCTAGGCACTGTCCCTAAGATCCTTTTGCTCAAGGCTTATGTTCTACCACTTGGCATCTAAATCACCACTTCTGGCTTTTTCTATGATTAACTGGAGAAAGAGTCTCACAGACTTTCCTGCCTGGGCTGGCTTCAAACTGTGACCCTCAGATCTCAGCCTCCTAAGTAGCTAGAATTACAGGTTTGAGCCACCAGTGTGCAGTTTCTGATTTTTTTTTCCATCAAATTTTGTTCTTCAGTATTTCTTTCAAGTTGCTTTGGGGTGTAGTGTTTTCAGTTATACATGCTAAGCAAATTACTATCCAGTTATCCTTTCCAAATGTATGTTTATAGAACAGCCCTTTAAGCATGACTGTAATTCATCTAATAAGTTTTCACATATAGGGGCTGGGAAGATGGCTCAGTGGTAGAGCGCTTGCCTTGCATGCCTGAGGCCCTGGGTTCCATTCCTCAGCACCACATAAGCAAAAAGAAAAAAGCGGGAAGTGGCACTGTGGCTCATGTGGTAGAGCGCTAGCCTTGAGCTGAAGAGCTGAGGGACAGTGCCCAGGCCCAGAGTTCAGGCCCCACGACCGGACCTCCCCCCCCAAAAAAAAAAGAGTGTCTTGGGGACTTTTCTGTCCAGACTGGCTTTGAACTGCAATCCTCAGATCTCAGCCTCCTGAGTAGCTAGGATCACAGGCATCCACCTCCAGTGCCCAGGTCGGCACATAAGTTTTCACATATAGTATTTCTTTTTTGGTTTAGTTTTTTTTTTTTTTTTTAAGTGACTCACATGCTAGGCAATGGCTCTACCACTTGAGACACGTCCAAGAGCTTGGCTTGTGAGATAAAGTTCTGACTACATTTTCCCTGCCTGAACTTGCTAACTCCTGGGCCCCTGCTTTTGCTTTCCAAGTACCTACAATTATAGCCATCTGCCAGTGATGTCTAGATTTTTAATGATACATTATATGACCCATAAGTTATTCCAATATATGGATTTTAATTTCCAAATACAATGAGGTGATCAAACTTTTTGCTACTAATTTCTAAACTAACTGCACTATCACCACTTAAGGTGCACTGTGTGTAACAGATCAGACTAAGGCTTGCTTTGTGTCCTAGCAGATAAATGTACTGTACTTGAAAAAAATGTATACTGTCTTGGCATGTTTTCAATTCAACTGACACAGAGTTCTATATAATCATAAAGCCAGAATACTGTGATATTACAATTTTCTATGGCCTTACTAATTTTTTTCTGATATTACTGGAGTTTGAACTTGGGCCTTAGGCTTGCTAATAAGCAGGTGCTCTATTACTTGAGTCATACTCCCACCTTTCATTATTTGGAGGATGGGCCTTGTCTTTTGACTTGGCCAACCCTATATAGCCAGAATGACAGACAGAAACAAATGTACCCAACCTTTATTGGCTAAGTTTACTGGTCTCACTAACTTTTTGCTCAGGCTGGCCTCAATCAACACTGTTCCCAAAATCAACCTCCAAACATCTGCGATTACAGCCATGAACCACTGAGCCTAATTCTGAAATTGCTGATCAATGTATTGATTGCTGATGTTTTTCTACTATGTGGATTATGTAATTTTCTGTGTAATTCTGTAAATTTGTATATGTTAAGGTTATGTTATTAATTATATAGGTTAGGATTATTACGCATTAGTCTCTTTTTCTTCTGTGACAATATATTAGTCCTTTTTTTTAATCCCTAACACTTTTTCTTGCCTTAAAGTTTATTTTGTCATATACTAATATATTGCTTTTTTGGTGGTTTTGCCTAGAGTGTTTTCCCTATCCTTTTTCTTTCAACTTCACTGTTTTAGAAATTACTCCAAAATAGCCTAAAATTGTACACAGTTAACTGGTTTTAACTTAATCTGTAATCTTAGTTTATTTGTATTTATATATATTTAGATTTACTTCTAGTACCTTTATTATTTATTGAATCCCTCTCCCTCCCTCACTCTCCTAAATCATTCTCCCCTACTTCATCTATTTATTATGAAGTTATACATTCTATTCATTATCTTAGTTGTTGCCCTCATAATTTTTTTTATTATTGTGAAAATACCATACAGAGGGGTTATAATTACATGGGCAAGATAGTGAGTACATTTCTTATCAAATATTGTTGCCTCCTCCTTTGCTTCCCCATACCATCTCTTTCCCTTTCCACCCCCCACCCCCAAACCCCCCTAACCACCACCCTACCCCACCAAAGTTGTAAAGTTTGCTTTTTGACATAACGTCTTGTACGCCCTCACAATTTTTTATAATCATCCGTGGCTTAACAAAAAAACAGGTAATTGCTATATCTATCCTTTTCCCAAACAAAATAAAAATCTTAGAATGTTTTAATTCGAATCAGTCCTTCTCATCCTATTATTTTATCTAATTTCATTTTAATGATCCTAAATTAATTAGTAATACTGTTGTTTTATATATTGTTTACTTAAGTCATTATTTCTTCTTTCATTCTATTCTTTTCTGTATTAAATTTTCTTCCTAAAATAGTTCCCGCAGAAATAAACTAACCCCCTAATCTATTTTTCCTTCTTTTTTCTCTGTCTCTCATCTTTGAAGATATATATCCCTTATTTTTGCATGATATTTAACTGAGATAAATACTCTTGGATTCATAAGGATAGTATCTCTCTGCTTTTATTATTGCCATGAATTTCCTGCACCCAATTTGCTTGCTAATACAAAGTCACTGGAGGTTTGGGGACAGGGCAGAGATATGATCAGACCCTAACTTTAAAATATTTACTCTAGAAACGGAAATGAGATTTTTTTTCTTTGTTGCTGTTTTGTTGTTTTGTTTTGTTTTTGTCTTGTTTGTTCATTTATCTGCCTTTGGGAGGGTGGGAGGCACAGAAATGGAGGAATAAAGGATGAATAACTACAGCAGTGGTACTTAACAGACACTAATTATACAACTTTTGGCTGCAGATGGGAGGCAAAAAATGAGAGAGAGTGAGGGAAGAGGTGACATTATCCAAAAAGAAATGTGCTCTTTACCTGACTTATACAACATCACCTTTATAATAACAACTTTAAAATCTTTTACTGTAGCTACATATTATTACTATATACTACTAGAAAGGAGGAGAAACTTGAGAAAGCTAGCAATACCTAGAACACTGTTAACAGCAGTATAGACAAGCAGTAGTGACAAAGTGAGCCTGGAATTAACAGGATGTGAGAAAAGAGAAAGACAAAAGACTCTGAGGATTTAGGAAACATGAGAATGGGACTATTAACCTACCATTTTAGCTAAGGTGATGAAAATATTACGGCTGTCATTATTATCATTTTGAAATACTTAATTCAAAAGCTGTACAACTATTTTTTAAATACCAAAGAGAATATACAGTATTTCTACAAGAATCAGTGAAAGTGAGAAGAAAAAATACCTTAGAACAAAAGGTTAGAACATCCTATATGAACACAGGACATAAGGAAGAAGCAACCTGTGCTTGAACTCAACATCTGGACCCAACTCAAATTAATGCCATGCATACCATCAATTGCATCTGTACTTTACAGTGTTTACTGAAATTATTATGCTTAGAATTTCAAATTCTAGAAGAACTAAAAAAAAATCATCCCAGCTGACTCCTGTTCATAAAATAAATAACCTAGAGCTGATCATATATTTTCTGATAAAGCTTGTACAATCTTTACAATTAAATGCAGGCATCTAATTTCTATAGCACTATCCTGCATATTAATTTCTTAACGAATTCCAACACATATATTTTAAATTATAAGCAGAAAGAGTTTATAATAGAAAACATCTGTAGCTCTCTACTAATTGTAAGACCCAACAAAATTAAGAATAAGAAGCTGACCTATGATCTAATTATGAATGTTTCAGATTTTAGTATGACTGATACATTTTAAATATCAATTAATTAGCAAAATAGTCATCAAATAAGTCTCCAAATTCAATCCCCAAAACACCAAAATATTTTTTTAAGAGTAACTGAACTAAATACAACTGACTTAAGTTCTGCTTTTCATATAGCATATACTTCAAAGAAGGTTAACAAAAAGAGGGACAATTACTTTTGGGGGGTGAGGTTTATTTTTCAATATTATTTTTATTATAATGTTACACAAAGGGGTTACCATTTCATTCATTACCATTCAGGTAATGAGTACATTTCTTTTTTGGACAATGTCTCCCCTTTCTTTGCTTTTCCCTTGGACAATTACTTTGTAAATTATTTATAGAGTGCTATCAATTGTGGAAAAGTTCTCCAAATGAATGGGAGAAATAAGGCTTTCCTAAATAATAAAATCAGTTATATGATTTTCAGCAAGGACTTCACAGCTTTCTATACCACAGTTCTGGTGGACAAACATGTCCACCAGAAACAAAGGGGCAAAAGCAAGATTAGGTCAAAGAGAAAGCTAAGATCTAGCTCAAGATCCTGACAAAAAGCTGGATTGGAAGGAGGCAAAGCATTGCCTAAAATGAGATTTCTGATTAGCTATCCACTTTAATTATCTATGCAACTCTTAATTTTCATTGGCATAGAAGGTTAAAAGCTACTTATACTCCAATTCAATTATTAAATATATTGCCTTATAAAATATGTGTTCACTTAAAGCCAATATGAGGTAGGAGCATCAGTTCCCACATATAGAAACGCTATTTCTTTGCCCTTTATTTTTAAAGTTAATTTAATTTTTCTAGAAAAAGTGGGTTTGGGTGGTGTTTAGTTTTGGAGGATGTTGTTCTCTGGGGGTTTTTAATATTTTTTCTTTAAGACAAGGTCTTGCTCCTTATGACATGTTAACGTACCAAAAACTATATGTGCTTATACCTAGTTTTATATGTGTGTGTGTGTGTGTGTGTGCTTACATATAATTGAGAAAAATAAAACTGCAATCTTTTTCTAACTTCTGTAAGTTTTTTTTGCTTTTGAATACTTTCATGCCTTGGCATTTTTAAAAAAAAAAAAAGAAGAAGAAGAAGAAGAAGAAGAAAAGAAAGGAGAGGGCAGAAATCCGAGGACTAAAGTGCCACAGTGAGGGAGTCTCTACTTAAACTGGGAACCTGAGACTTGATTGCATTTCATTATACCAAAAGGTATAAAGCTCAACAGTTCTTTTTTTTTGGGGGGGTATGGTCGTGGGGCCTGAACTCTGGGTCTGGGAGCTATCCCTCAGCTCTTCAGCTCAAGGTTAGTGCTCTACCACTTGAGCAACAGCGCCACTTCCAGCCTTTTTCTTTTTGCTTATATGGTGCTGAGGAATCGAACCCAGGGCCTCAGGCATGCAAGGCAAGCACTCCACCACTGAGCCACCTTCCCAGCCCAGCTCAACAGTTCTGAAACAAACATAAAACAAGTCTTTGCCACATACAAACCAAGTGCATAAGTGCATCTGAATATTTGTATACAAAAAATCAAAAATCTTTTGTTATCTTGTGAGATTAATTTTCAAGTCCTCTCAATGTCATTTTTTAATGCAAAGACATTTCCAAGTAAACAAATACAAGCTCACTGTGGGTCAGCTAACAAAAATTTTGCTTTACTGCTTGACTTTTTTTCCTAGATTTACTTTGGGATTTAGCCTTTGCTAACATATTTAGGACTAAGAGTCAGGCTGTGGAATTTTAAGGAGTATCATCGCAGACTAAAATAGCCATAGCCATTCACAGAAAAAAAAAATCAAACAGTTTCAGGGCAATCAACACTGACAGTTGTTGCCTTCCATAATAGATAAACACATTAGCCAGGCTCTGGCTGTTAAAATAGAAAGTCGAAAGTAAACAGCAGTTGTAAAAGAAGCTTTTATGTAAACTGTTCTATTTCAAATACTGGTCTATGCCAACCTCAATTCTGCCTAAAACTCCATTACAGATGCTTGACTACTGATTGCAAAATAATCTGTGGTTAAGCAACAGGGCCCTCTAGACTGTTTATGTACTAAATCAAACATTTTATTAGGTTTCAGATATTAATTTCAAGATACTGACTGTACATTAGGCTCATAAATCAATCTAACATAGAATACAGAAAATTTGGCTGGTTTTGAAAGATTTTCAGTCACAGAAAACCAAGTACAGTCATACATTTTTTCATTTCTTCTCTCTATGTACTCCCTAAAAAGAAATAAGATGCTGGGTGCTGATGGTTCATGTCTGTAATCCTAGCTTCTTGGGAGGCTGACATTAGAACAATTTGAGTTCAAGCCCAGTCCAACAAGAAAAGTTCACAAGGAGTCCAACTCAATGAAAGAAGCTGACTGTGGTGGTATATGTCTGTCATCTCAGCTATGGCAGGAAGCCTAAAAGAGGAACTCACTCAAGCAGGAAACAATAAGCAGCATAAAAAAAAAAAGGGCTAGTGGTATTAGATTAGGGGTAGAATACCTACCTGCCTAATAAGCAGAAGCCCTGAGTTCAAGTCTGTTAGGCCAAAAAAGGGGAGGAGGTTAGCTGTCTGTTTTAACTCCTGCATGAGCCTCAAACTTACTATGATCATCACTCCATATTTCTTTTCTAAGTTGACTTGTCCTGGTTCAAGCTTTTAACACCTCCACATTACCTAGTGTTTTTTTTTTTTTTTTTCCAGTCCTGGGCCTTGAACTCTGCCAGAGCATTGTCCCTAAGCATCTTTTGTCAAGCCTAGCACTCTATCATTTGAGCTACAGCACCACTTCCGGCTCTTTCTGATTCACTGGAGTTGAGTCTCAGATTTTCCTGCCCCCAGGCTGGCTTTGAACCTCAATCCCCAGATCTCAGCCTCCTGGGTTGCTAGGATTATAGGCATGAGCGACCAGTGCTGAGCTAGACTAGTCTTTTTTTTTTTTTTATTTTTTTAGACTAGTCTTTTAATACAGGGCTTAAACACCTTTGAGATGAAGGATGAACACCTTTGAGATGAAGGAACCTACAGGTATAGTGCTCTATCTCATTATCAAAGGTTCTGAAAGGGTATAAAGGGTAAAAGACAGGCAAGAAATAACACAATGTAGATGAAGAAAAACAATGGGGAGGGGAGTGGGAGAAAATAAAGGGTTCAAAAAGAAATGTACTTATTACCTGACTTATGTAACTGTAACCCCTCCATACAATACCTTTACAATAAACTTTAAATTAAAAAAGAAAAACAATGGACTAGTCAGGCAATATATATGCGGTGGGAGAAATACCTTGGAAATTAACTAGCTAGAAAACTCTCCTAAAGTAGATGGATTGCAATGTAAGCCCTATTCACTGTTACTAGGAAAGCTGACAATAAATCAAATGAGACACAAACCTTCTTCCAGACCAGGTGTGGTACTTTATACCTGTAATCCCAACTATTTGGGAAGTGGAGATCAGGAAGGCTGCAGTTCAAGGCTAGACTAGAAAAACTTTGGTGAAATCCTATCTCAATATCTGAATGTGGGAAGTCATACCTATCATCTCAGCTATGACAGGAAGCATAAATAGAAGGACCATAGTCCATGCTAGCCAAGACAAAATCACAAGAACTTATCCCCAAAACAACCAAACCAAAAAGGGCTAAGAGTATGACTCAAGTGTAAAGTGCCTGCCTAGTAAGTGTGAAACCCTCAGATCAAACCCTAGTATTGCCAAAAAAATTTTTTTAAACCTTTTCCTCTTAGTATTTGACATTCTATAAACTCTTTTCATACAGAGATGTCATCTGTTTTACATACAAATTCGCCAAGGAAATGTTATCCCAAATTTACAGATAAGTAATACAAAGCATAGTGAGGTTAGTATCTATTAAGAAGTGGAGCAGAATGTGGGTTTTGGTCCTCTAAAGCCAAATCCTCAGTAGAGCCCAAGAAGCTTTGTGTGAACATAAACAGGCTGTTTCTAGAGGTTCTATTTCCAGTTGGCTTCAAGGCTCTCTGGATATGGTCAGTGTTGAGGTGTTAAAAGCAATAGAGAAAATCGATTGAATGACTCACTCTTCAGAGTTGCATTAACTTTTTCAGGCCACTGGGGTAAAATTTACTAAATTACCTCTTCTAGAACACTAAACAGTACCCTAGTGGGTCAAAGAGTAAATGCACCTCTGAAAAGTGAGCCATTTATTCCCTTCTTCCCTGTAGTACCAGGTGTAATATGTCCCCATGACAGAAATAATAACCCATTTCCATTAAAAACTCAAAAAACTGGCTCATACTAGATAAAATGAGTATAGGAAGCTTAAGAGGAACCTGGGGGTTGACAAAAATCTGCCTTCTGTAATCCTGCCCACAGTGCTGCTGGAAAGTCAACATGGACATGTGAAATACCTCTTTTCCATTCAGTGGGTAAATACCTTTATCAAGATCTTAATAGAAACAGAAAAAAAAAAGTCAGGTGCCAGAGGCTCATGACTATAATCAGAAGGTTGAGATCTAAGGATCACGGCTCAAAGCCAGCCTGAGCAAGAAAGTTCATGAGACTTATCCCCAATTACCATCAAAAAGCTGAAAGTAAAGCTGTGGCTCAAGTGGTAGAATGCCAGTCTTGAGCAAAAAAAGCTAAGGGATGGCATCCAAGCCCGGAATTCAAGCCCTAGCATAGACAAAAATCAATCAAACAATAATAACAACAACAACAACTATTCAAAGCTAATGAATAAGAGAGCACAGGATTATTACAATGGCCATGTCTCCCTGCATTGTTAAAAGGTGTTTTTACTAGCCAGGCACATGCCTGTAATACTAGCTACTCAGGAGGCTGAGAGCTGAGGATCGAAGTTCAAAGCTAGCCCAGGCCCATGAGACTCTTATCTCCAATTAACTACCAGAAAAATGGAAGTGGTGCTGTGGCTCAAGGGGTAGAGTGTTCGCCTTGAGCTGAAGAGCTCAGGGACAGTGCCCAGGCCCAGAGTTCAAGCCCTACGACCAACAAAAAAAAGTGCTTTCAATTACATCTATCACAAACAGCTGAGCATTCATATCTATTATTATTACTACAGGTTAGTTCTTCCCTGAAAATGAAATTTTCTTGACTGGACATGTAAGCATATTGTTCCTTCTAATCTCCAAAAGCCTCTGAATACATTTTTTTTTTTTAGTTGTCTCAGGAACAGCATTTGTGAGATAACTTTCACAAATCCAAACTTGTAAGTTTTCAGCACAGTTAGCCCCCTACTCTTCTGGAAGACGGCTCTGCAATGAAAATAAGACAACTTTAATTTAAGAATCACCCAGCTTCTAATTAAACTGCCATAGGCAGATGGTTGGATAAGTTTTAATCAGTTTCAATCACCTATTGATTGGTATACTGAAGCCTAAAAAATTAAAAGTAAAAGATGATTGGGGAATTGTCCCATCTCAGAACAACAGTAGAGGCCTCTGTAAATAACTCCTCTTTTAACCATCAGCTAAATGAACACTTCAATACTGCAGTACAAAGTCTTCTGCAAAATTACTTTAACTAACAAGCAGAAATTTATCAGCTTCAGCCAAAATCAATGCTGAAATCAATTTGAACACTGGTTGTGTCTAAAGGGGCTCATTGGCAATTTAGGGAAATTACACCATGTAAATGCCTGTGCTTTAATTGAACAGTTTCATCAACTAGGCTGTGATTGCTGTCCATTCATTTATTTACTTTCACTGCAGCTACCATTCTACAAAGGAATGGCTTTTGTCAGGCTGGAGAGAGGCACTTTGTCTTCATTTTGTGCACTTTTGTGCATAACAGACTTCATGGAATGGGCACATCATGACTAGGGTCAGAATAAACCAGGAGAGACTTTTTCCTTTAACATGAAAACACAAGCCACCATCACACCTTTTACTGCCTGGGATATAGTCACCTTCCACCAACAATGGAAGAGATGTGGCTGACTTCTCCACATAGGGCACTGAGCCTGGGTTGACAATCTGTGTTTGAATGTGTTCTTTGTGACAACATCATTTGCTTTCTCATGTATCCTTGGAGACTTCCAACAACATGTAACCTGTATTAGAATGAGCTCCTTCAAAGATAAGGCTAAACTTTGCTTCACAGAGTCCTCTGAATCAGTCAAGAAGAGGTGCTATTCTCTAATCCATTTAGTACTGTAAGGCATTAATGATGCCACATGCATGTTTTAAAAGTAAGATATATGGGAGGAGGTAGTGGGAAGGGATCTATATAGAAAGAGAAGAGCAAACTCTCTTGTAAACACCAAAACAAGATTTCAGGGATGATTTAAATACATTCATAAAATTGTGACAATGAAGGCAGAGGTGGGGAGGGAGTGGAGTTGTGGAGGTGGGAGGGAGGGTAGGGGATAAACAAAGGAGGAGGTAACAATGCTTGATAGGAAATGTACTCATTACCTTGCTCATGTAACTGTAACCCCTCTGTACAGTATTTTTACAATAAAA